>NW_023045354.1:100399-165289 GCF_011762505.2 Arvicanthis niloticus | reverse complement strand
AAGAGCCAGTATCCCAGGAAGTCTATGGATTTTATGATTTCTCTTTAGGAAGGATTGCATAAAGAAAAATGAACAATAATATCAATAGACATGCTGCCATGAGAGAGAACAACCTCATTGAAAAAAATATGAACAATTGTTTGCATAAAGAGAGAATTAGCCTCTCCCAGGTTCAGTTTCCTAGTTCGTTATACCATACTAAAAGGTCAGCTCTGAATCTGAAAACATACACATACACATACACACACACACACACACACACACAGAGAGAGAGAGAGAAGAGACGAGAGAGAGAGAGAGAGAGAGACAGAGACAGAGACAGAGACAGAGACAGAGACAGAGACAGACATAGATATAGAGACATAAAGAGACACTGAGGCAGAGACACAGAGACACAGAGGTACAGATACAGAGAGGGACATAGATAGAGAAAGAGACATAGAAAAGACAAAAACAGTGACAGAGAGAGATAGAAGACAGAGAGTAAAGAAAAAAAGCTATCAATTTGATACCAGGGATTATAGAAAAGGTTGCAGGGAGTACACATGAGAAGAAGTAGAATGAGGAAAAGAAAAAGGAAAAAGGAAGTGGTCTAATTGTATTCTAATTAAAATGGCAAAAACGCTAGAGAAAATATCTCATTTATTTCAACTTTTCTCTTTCACATTTTCACCACTCCATAACAGAGTGAAATTTGAGAGGTATATTCTACCCAATTGCTTTCTGCTTCAGTTTTCTTGTAATGATATCCTTTATGACATCACCCACTTATACCATTCCTTCTACATTTTTTCCCTCAGAATTAATTTTTGCATATTCTCCTATTGGAAATTTCTGGACAGTGTACCAGCTAATGAATACAATTGAAAAGGCAGGAATACAGAGAATTATTTCATTTTTTGTTTGTTTCCTTTTGATTTTTTGAACTGTATTTTGATCTAAAGTTATAGAAATTGTTGGTTACTATGAAAAAACTATTTTAGGCATAAGTAAATTTTTTTGTAAATTAATAAATCAATGTACTCTTGAACCATATAATTTTCTACATTTTCATTTCCATCATTTATACTAGTTATCATCAATCCTGCTCCAAAGATAATACCCAACATCTAAATAATACATATTTTAATTATTCACATACGACCCAAAAAGATGAGGAAGAAGAGAAGAGGAGAAAGAGGAAGAGGAAGAGGAAGAAGAAGAAGAAGAAGAAGAAGAAGAAGAAGAAGAAGAAGAAGAAGAAGAAGAAGAAGAGAAGATTTCTAGAAAAATTTTTGAAGAAATCTTTATCTTTAAAGCTAGTTCTCTTTAAAGTGCAAACAGTTATTTACATTCTTGTTATTATAACGCAGTTTATAATAATATAGCCTCTTACTTTTGGCATTCAGTCTAAAGCTAGCACATGAGGGTGGTCATCCTCTGACCTGGTGATGACTGCTTCCCTGTCAATCGCTCCGGGTTGAGTCTGGTCTACTGTGTGCCTGGTGATGGATGATGTGCTGGAGCTGGTCCAGTACAGAGTATCCCAAGCTCTGTGATAGGCGAGGCCCTCAACAGAGCCCACATCTGATGGAAGAAGTAGACAATAAATCACATTTTACTTAAAAATACTTTTGACAAAAACAGTATTCAAGATGAGCATAAATACTCTATTTTATCAACCATTTCTCCATAAACTCTGTGAACTGAAAATACAAATGTAATATAGTATGACATATAGAAAGTTATATTCAAAATGATATGTGTATTTGAAATGCATACAGTGGGGAGAAATAGGTATTAAAAAACAAAGTTATTAAATACTTAATTATTCATCCAAATATGAAACCACAAATATATTATTGCCCTTTGGTATATGAAAATGATGGTATTCCATTTTGTTCCTAATAATTAATTTTAATAACATAATGTGAAAATCACTAGCCAGAAAGACCACATAGGTGTAATGGTGATGAGTTTTTCTGGTGCTGCTGCAGATCTAGGCATTTAAATATAATCTAACACCTCAGACTAATACTAACATCAAAGTCAAATAGGCACATGACTTGCTTCTGTCGTTCATGGTAGACAATATTTGAAAAAAGCTAGCCAGAAAGTAGTTTCAATCCTGTTCTACTAATCAATTTTAAAAACAATGATTTCAAATGAATTTTGTCTCCAAAGCACACTATAAATGCAAAAAGAGGACCAGTGGTACAGAGTTTAACACCCAAGAGTGATGGGTTGAAAAACAATGTGATCATGGCATCCTTTCATAGCACTACATCCCACTATCTGAGCAACAGAATGAGCAGCTCAACTGTTCTCAGAATTCACTTTTGTGTACAATTCGATCCTTACTCTGTTTCTCTTTGTTCTGTGTTCAGTAAAACAAAAGCTACACTCAAGTCACATCCAGATGTGAAATTGCAAACATGGAGCATTATGCTTTCCTATCCAGGAGTCTCTCAAAAAGTACTGAGTTCTCACAAACATTGGTAGATATTAAGGGTTACTTTCATATTTCACAAGTGTGTGTAGAGGTTTTATAGGGGTGCAAATGAACAACTAAGAATTTTGAGCCAGATTTCTTGCATATGATTCATTATTAGACACCTTTTAATCCATGCAAATGGATTATTGAGGATTATCTAAACAAATAGCTGTTAAACACTTCTATCTGCTACAAAATTGAAGCTGTTTTGCATATATCATTTTATTTGGGAAATAATACCCTCTAAAATTTCTATCTTCTTTCCTAAGGAAACTGAAGTTTATCTCCAATGGACTCATACTATTAAAGCAAAATTTTATTCCATATTTATCTCTAACCATCTTCGTATTCTTAATAGTGCCCTCCTTTGGGGATGCATAAAAGACATCTGTTTCTCAATAGAAACCTACATGGAAACAAATAAATGAGTCACTGGTTTCAATTTGTGTGACTCTAGGGAAATTGTATAACAAGCAATTTGCCATGATAGCCTCCCCCTGACACAGGAATAAATCAGCATAAAATTAGTACGTAAACTTAGGCTAGAGACAGTGAAAAGAAGCCAAACAACACATATGAAGTAAATCTGTAAAGGTGATTTCCTTTGAATCACATGCTACCTGTTTGGAGTGAGTATGTGGTTAACAATTGTTCAAGGCACTTCAGGTATTAACTACAAACCTCCTGCTTCATTACTGCATTTATGTAATTTCATATCATTGATAAATATACTAACCATTATTGGTAATGCTTTTTGCACTATAATTCTTTACCATTTATGAGAGAAATGGCACACCTCTGAACAACTCAGAGCAAGTTGAATTATACTTTATCCCTACTGTACGTCCATGTACAGGTACTTGGAAAGTCCCCTTTCCTCTTTCTCTTGCCAGTACAAAAAGAAAGAGTGAAGTCATTGCATTTCAAGTGAGAGGATACAGATGTTCCTGTTCTATGGGTGACAAATACAGAGCATGGAAGAACATAGTACATTCACTATTCAAGGACATTCTCTTTGAGTTGACAATTTGACTCTGGTAGTTTAAATGAGAATGTGCACAATAGGCTCTGACATTTAAATGTTTAGTCCCCAGTTGTTATCGCTGTTTGGGAAAGTTAAATAAGTGCAGTCTTGCTTGAGGATGTATATCATTTGTGAAGACTTTGAGATTTAAAAATGACACACCATTCCCAGTTTGCTTTTTCTGCTTTAAGTTTGCTGATTAAAATGGGAGTCCTCAGCTTTCTGCTCCAGGTACCACACCTCACTCCTGTATATGAAGGATTCTTAATTCGTATGGAAAGAACCATAAGGAAAACAAACTCTTCCTTCTCTAAGTTATCCTGGGAATGGTATTTTATCACAGCAATATAAAATTAGTTAATACACTTGCAGTTAAACTAACTGGAATCTTATAGTAGGTTTGACAAGGTTTTAGTAATGTCCCTTCCTCCTGAAGAAAAATTTCCATACAAAATTGAATTCTTTTAAAATATATAAAAAGAATATGAAAGTAGGTTGAGTCTCTATATGAAATCTTGTAATGCCTTCTCAAAATTTGGAATTATGTAGTAGATATATCAACTTGTGCACAATCATTTGACATATGTGACTATCCACAGATGTACACATCTATAGGTATTTGAGCAAAGAGTTTACTAAATGGGTCCATCAGCCAGAGTAAGAAGTTTGAGATGGTGAACCTGGTAGGCAATTAAATAGGTAGCATAACATGGATATTTATTCAATGAGCCAGACTGTAAGTATCAAGTCCAGAAGATTCTTATAGAGGTTATATATTGTGAGAAACTTAAGGCATAACCAAGAAAAAAATGGTAACAAGACTGCTGCAGTAGCTCCACATTTCTCACTACAGTAAATAATTGTATTTGGGCAGAGTACATAGGAAAAACACAGCTTCCTCACCACATATACTTGCCATCACGTAATTAAAATAAGTAATCCTAATCCTCTTTGTCCATTTGAGGTTTAACAGTTTGTTTTAAAAAATAGAGAGAAGGCTTAAGTCGATTTTATAAAAGCGAGAGGAGTGGACTGCAAATAAATAAATAATAAGATAGATCAGGAAAATTTTATTGATATAAATGGATAGAGTTTTATGAATATAAATGTGTCCCATATTTGGATACAGTTATATAAAAAATGAAAACTAGTTAAATGAATATAACATTACTTCCTATATATTGATATCTATATTAGTAATGAGAAAATTGATACTCATAGCCTACCAATAATTCCTTTAACAAATTCTCAGAGGACTTCGTTGAATGTAAATTTCTCTCTGCTCTAGTTTGCTTCCTGTATCTGTTATAAATACCATAACCAAAAAACAATTCATGTAGGAAAAGATTTCTTTCAGCTTACAAATGAAAGACAGGACAGGAGCTCAATGAAGTAGAATGAAACTTAAGCTTAGAACACATAGGATCAAAGCTGACTGTCATTTATTTTTCTTACACAGTGTTAGATGTCCCACAAATGGATGGAGTCCTTGACATCAGCCAGAAATCAAGAAAATACTAACTATGGATTTGTTCTTTGTGACAAAGGCAATTTCTCAATTGATGCTTCCTCTCCCCCAGTGTCTCAAGTGTGTGTCGAATAGGAAAACCTAACAAGCACAATCTCATTACAAATGAGGAAGAATGGTAGCCACCCCTCTATGTGTACATTGATATAAAAGGAGGAAAAAATTCACTACTAGAAAAATAAGTATGTTAATAAAGGCTCTATTCTTTCTCTGGCTGAAGAGAATAAAACACAAAGTCAACAAGAAGTATTTAAAACTCAGGGACTTCCTAAAGCTGAAAAGATTCTTGACCACAGTTGAGTGGGTTCTACTTTCATTCTCATTGCCTTGTACAATAGGATGGAGGGCCCAAATTCACTGTTTGAAACTATAACAATGGGTTTTGAACATTCTAGTCTTTTTTTTTAATAGTTTAAGTTACTTTGACACAGAAAAATAGCTTTGGTTTCTAACTCAAGAAAAAGCTTAAAATAAGTGCTTTGTGGACACAACACTTTGGAAACATCTTAGCTTTATACTTTCCAGACAAGCATGACTCTATGACTGTTTTCAAAATTCTCTGATGTTGACATTTTAACATATAGCCTACTTTGCTCCTCTTTTCTTTGTTCGTAACAAAATACTGAATTTCTAATATTGGTTTTAACTTATATAATTTCCTTAGAAATATTTTCAATACTTCTTTTTCTTACTCTCTCAAAAATTCATTCACAAAATTGTATGTTTCTTAAGAAGCATAGAAGCAACTTTAAGTAATGTCAACTGACCTGAAAAATAAACACAGTTACCCCAGTCACATCTGCGCTCTTCCCTGAAGCTAATTACAGGCAGAATGAAATGATGGATAGTAATACAAGACAAAAAGACAATCACAACTTCACCAATTCTAATCAGATTAAGGATTTCTGCACTTTCTTTCATTATAAACAGAATAATATTTGTACATTCTTGATGATTTGGTAGTGTCACTTGTTTGATAAGATTGACAAAAAAGATTGATATTCAAAGCATATCAGATATAATAAAACATTTTGGTAACTGGCTTTGGAATTGGAGCTCTTTCAGATAGAAGTTTGGAAGGATGTTATAAAACTTTGGATCTTCTGTATTTAAATGATGTCTTAATTTTATCTCATCTATATTCAATCTAAACTCCAACGATGCTGGAACAATTAAATTCTACTTACCTGGATCGCCTTAATTGCCTTTAAAGGCCTAAAAACTCAGCAAGAGTAGAACTCTAAATGCTTCAATGCTCTGACAGTAGCCAAATTGACTAGCTATGCATCTTATCATTTTTGGTTCTCATCCTGAAAAATGAATATCAAGTAGCTAGATTGATATTAGAAACCTTGAAGGCAATTAAGGGTAGAACTTCATTTTCTCTGATGACACCAGAAAGGAAGTCATCCCAACACTAGCCGGCCTTACTATTTATTTATTTATTTTTGCTTTCTCTTTTTTTTTTTAATTGGATTTTTTATTTATTAACATTTCAAATGCCATCCCCTTCCCCCATTTCCCCTCCCTAGAACCCCCATTACATCTCCCCTCCTCCTTTTTGCTTTTATACCATTTTAATTTAATGCAACTATTAAGGTCAGTTCTAGGTTGAGAAACTAGCAATGCAATAGATGCAAATAGCCAAGAAACAAGCAAGACAATAAAGGAAGTTCCCTGAACACTCCTCTGATCACTGTTTCTAAGGGCTTATCAGGATGACCAAAATATCTGAGCCTACTTTTCTGTTCTAGCCAAAAGTCATATTCATGTCTGAAGCCTACTTCCTTATTGTATCCTAAACTTTAGATTCCTTTCTGAAATTACTTCTTTGTTCTAGCCAAATATTTAGATTCCTGCCTGAAGTACTTCTTTGTTCTAGCCTAATGTCAGATTTCTACCTGAAGCCTACTTCCTTGTCCTTGGCCAATGTCATATTCCTGCCAAGCAGCCCATTTCCTTGTCCTTGCCCATGGTAGATTCTTGCCAAGCAGCCCCAAAGGCTGTCTCTCCTGCTTTTTATTTCATTAACAAGACTGAACCTGTCTTAGGTCATTCTGACAAGAATGCCTTCCTTACCCATCATGTAATATGCATTATCAAAAGCAATGCACTTATGACTGAGGTTGGTAAAGCTCTGTGCAGAATCTTACCTGTCCTTGGCTTGCTAGCCAATTAATTTAATAACTCTGTCTATCAACCAGCTTTGTTTTATTGCCCTGAGTATCACAGAACCTTGTATTAGTATTCTAAATGTAGCTTGCAAGTACTGGAAGAAATGAGTCAGGTTTTTAAGAAGAAGCAAGAGGGTAGTGGCTTGATTATTGTTGATATAAGAGCTTTAATTACATTAATTGCTAGCACCACTGCTTCTGCAATTGTTTTAACATAAAAAGTTAAGATAGCTACTTTTGTTAATTATTTAGCAAACAATGTTACTAATGTGTTGAATATACAAGAGAATATAGATAGGCATTTGGAAGAATGGATTGAGGTTCTTTATCTTATTCAAATTATTGGAAGGAGGTGCAGAATTTAAGAGTAAGGGGCCATCTCCAGTGTCATGCCAAATACCATTGGATTCTTGTTAGTTCTAAAATTTACAGTGGTAGTCATTATAATTAGGAAAAAATTTAAAGATACTTGTAGTTTATTTGGCATAATTCTAATACCTCTCTAGATGTTTTAACTTTACATAGTGAGCTTATGAATTTCAAGAATGCTGTTCTGCTGAGCATTGATGCCGTAAATACTGCTGATAAAATTACCTGTGTCCTGAAGTCAGGATTTCTATTTTGATCAAGCTTCAAGAATGACATATATAGCTTGATCATGTTAGCCCTTTTGGTCCTGAGAATACTTTCATTCCTGCCCATCGTTTCAAAGCTTGTCTTTAGCAGCATCAACATGTTGGCAGGCAAAATACATGTCTTGAGCCTGAAAATGGACCACCTCAGTATTTAATTAACCCATATGAAAAGGTACAGGTATCTGGGCTTTCTTGAGGCCCAATTAAGAAAAACTCACTTCTCTTAGGTTAAAATAATAGAATCAGATTGTATCTCTAACATGGGTAAAAACATGACATTTTATACTGGCTAAAATATTATATACCATTGTCCCCTATCTTATGAATTAAACCAATTATTCCTGTCCAAGGCTAAGGCAGGAGCCAAGAAGTCTAGAAAGCAGATTCATCTGACAGCATGCTAAGCAGGTAAGAGAAATAACATGTCCCTTAACGTGACAATATAGTTACATTTTTATAACTTCTTCCCTTGGTTGTCTTCAGATCTTAACTGATAAGCCTAGCTGAGTTCTCCCATCCTTTACTTCTTTCTTTTCATTTTTTTTCTTGGATATTGATCCAAATACTAAGTATACATTCCCTGACTTTCCTGAAATTTTTACCGTTTTTTCATATCTCTATAACCATCGATTTACATATAAATCTTCACCAAATGAAGCACCACGTGAAATAGAATTGTATCCTGAATGTAGAAGGTAAAGTAAAAAATCGTTGGATTAATTCAGATTAGAAGGAGAAAATATTGGCAAATCATTTACATCACAACAGACATATATACCAAACATTTCTAAAAGCTCTTACAGCTCAACAACAAAGTAAAAAATAATGCAGTAGGGATAAGGAAGTGAAGAAAGACAGAATAGACATTTTTTAAAGGTAACAAAACAGAGCACACAGACACATGAACATGGATCAACATTCCTAGTCAACCCAAAATAAAAAGAATACTAATTAAAATAACACTATGATGCCAATAATAAAGACAAGATTCCACATAACTGTGGAAGAATTAAAAATACCATTTTTGATATATTCTTTAAGGGAATGAGAACTCTTCAGCCTCACTGTAAAATATGTTAAATACAAAGTCAGCATATTTCAGGCAATTCCAGTTTCTCTCCTGAGAAATCAAAATATGCATCTGTGTACAGTACTGTTCATAGCAGCTCTGCTCATAAAAGCCAAAGGCAGATATTATCCAAATGTCAATCAAATGATGAGCATGTGAAGAAAGTAAAAATAAAATACAGTGGAATGTCCCTAAAGGATAAAATATGAAATACTGGTATATGGAAAAGTACAGAAAAGTCTTAAATGTATTATTTTGACAAAAATATCAATAGGCTGCCAAAGAGCATACATAATTTTATAATAAATATTAAGAGTTCTTGTAAAATCAGGGCGGAAGTGCCAACAGCCGCTTCTTCCACCCTCAGAGAGTCATGAAGATACTCTTTAAAAAAATATAAACCTTTATTAATAATCTCTTTTATCAAAGAACTATTATAAAACAGCCAACAATTAATATAATATATCGATTAATGATAGCTTCTTCTACCTTTTGTAAAATTACTCCTTTTTTGTCAATTGATTGTTGAGGGAAATTAGGATTTGCATCTCTCTTGAGAATATTAAACAGAGACTTAAATTCTTTTGCAAAGAGCTTAAAATAAGATCTTAGCCAATAAGCATCTCCTGAAAACTTTTGAAAATCATTTGAAATAAGTAAACTATCTTTTTTTTTGCCAGACCCATTATCTGTTTTTTATTTTTTAATTGGGTATTTTACGTATTTATCTTTCACTGTTATCTCCTCTTTCATTCTCCCTAAAACCCCTTATCCCATACGCCCTCTTTCAATTTATATGAGGGTGTGCTCTCACCATCTTCCTAATCCTGCCTCCCTGCTCTCACATTCTCCAACACTAGGGATCCAAACTTTCAGGGACCATGGCCCTCCACTTCCACTGATGCCTAACAAGGCCACCCTCAATTACCTATACAGGTGGAGTCATGAGTCCCTCCCTTTGTGTTCTCAGGCTGGAGGTTTAGACCCTGGAAGCTCTGTTTGACTATTTTGATACTTCTAAAAAGGACCAAAGCACCCACACTTTGGTCTTCCTTCCTCCTCTTGGGTTTCATGTGATCTATGCATTGTGTCTTAGGTATTGTGAGCTTTTGGGCTAATATCCACCTATCAGTGAGTGCATGCCATGTATGTTTTTTGTGATTGGGTTACCTCACTCAGGATGATATTCTCAAGCTCCATCCATTTGCCTAAGAATTTCATGAACTCATTGTTTTTAGTAGCTGAGTAGTACTCAATTGTGTAAATGTACCAAATTTTCTGTATCCATTCCTCTTACCCTTAAATGGAATGGCCAGGACCCAGTTCTCATATGGGCCTGAGGATTGATATGACTCTTTGATACCACAGAAGGCACAGCTAAATGGCCACCAAAAAGATTAATGAAATAAATAGATACCCCCACAAAACCAGGCCCAATTATAAATAAGATGAATAACAATTGACATCCAGGGAAGAGAAATCTCCCTGAGAATTCCCTTCTTTTTTTCCTTTCCAGGTAAAAATGAATCACCCGTGATGTCTGCTATTAGGAGTTCTAATCCTGATGCTGGTCTATGGACTTATACTACTCAGACCTTCGAAGGGCCTTTGACATCACTAATCTGAAGAAATCCCTCATTTCGCTGTCTGATGTGATCTCCAAAAATTGCAAAGGATTTTATTAGACTTGATTTTCTCTTTTACAATAGAAAAGACTGTGTACAGCTCTAGACTGTGTATAACCCTTTAAGAAAAATATTGCTTTTATATAGACAAAACAGGGATGATTAAAGAGAGTATGAAAAAGGCCAGAGAAGGTCTTGAGAAGAGACAGAGAGAGAAAGAGAAAGATGAGCTGGTAAAAGAATTGGTTTTCAACCTCTCCATGTTTGTCAATCCTACTTCCTTCTATCTTGGGACCATTAATTGAGTTATTTTTGCTTGTTTCTTTTGGTCCCTAGGCCTTAAATAGGCTGACTAACTTTGTGAAACAACAGATAGATAATCTGATTGTAAAATCTATTCAGATACATTATCATAAGTTAGCTATGGAGAAGACTCAAGATACATGAGACTCAAGATGAGGTTGTTACTCTATCCAGGGTGTTCCCAAATCCCATCTCCACCCAACCAAAAGGAAGGGACTTCCACCCCTAGACCAAGCAGAGAGGGGCCACCCAGAACCCCCTCTGAGGGGTGATCTGAATTCTTAGGCTGAGAGGCTAAGCACTGCAAGGGAATATAAATAAAAGTTTAAAATGTGTTTCTGGGTTCCCTGAGGGACAAGCCTGACTGCATAGGGGTTGATGTCAAAAGTATCCCCTCTCCAGGAAAAGACATCAGGATGGGTATGGCCTTCATGCCTCACTGGACAACGACAGGAGGACTGGAGCCATTACAAGGTCCTCTTTAATTACTGGAGGTCAGACCTCTGTCCCCTCCTTGGTAAGAGTAGAATCGCCATGGCCCTTCTCTACTTGGAGAAGAGAGGATATGTCATGGGCAGCCTTGCTTATACACTGAAGGTCTAAAATCAGCCATAAGACTAAAATCAGCAATAGGCCTGACACACATGCCTACTAACACAAAGTCTTGGGTCTCTGTGGAAAAACACTGAAACAGATGGCTATAAACTATTGTAAACAGGCAGCTTTTGTGGAAATTTACCAGCCTGAATAGTCATAGACTTTGTAAATAGGCAGCCTTGGCAGATAGTACCAACTTAGATAAGGACAAGTGAATCAAGCAGAGTCATAGTGACCTGTCCCCTGAATCTTTACCCAGCTGATATCCTATTCTGAAAGATATCTGTACTCCCCCTGAACACCTATGCTCCTGTGTTATCCCCTTCCCCACATCCTGCATTTTTGTGTTTATAACCCTTGTGTTAAAAAGTAAAAATTATGATTTGATAATAAAACAAAAACAAACAAACAAAAAAAAAGAAAATAGGTCTGGTTGAAGCCTGGTAAACCTAGTTACTTTGGGTAATGGCTCTTGTCTGTAGCCTCTTCTGCCTTCCTAACATTCTGCTTATACTACTGCTGATACTCCTGATAAAGTCTTACCTCCTAAATAGCCTAAACCAATTACTAATATATACTAGTATCTGTTGAACTCATTGCCATCAGGACCCAATATCAATCTAGAAATAGAAGATAAATTTGTTAAAATGCCCTAGACTATTGGGGAACAGAATGAGAAAAATATATTTGCTAATCCTGACTCAACCTTTGGCTAAAATTAAGGTTAGCATGACCCTCAGTTGGGCACAACATTTATAGAAACTCAAACCCACCTGGCATTGTTCTGCTTTGATAACTAAGGCATTCTGTTCCCCTTCCTGATCAGACAGAAATATCATGATGATACAACTGTGCCTTATTTATATTAAAAGTTCATATTCTGTCATACTCTCTAATTGTGATGACAGCTACATCTACAACAGGTAGCAAACTTGTGGTTGTATTTTTATAACCCCCCTTGCTCACTTAGCCTCTTTAGACTTGTAGTAACAAGAGTGTATGTCCTTGTTTAGACCTGCTTGATTCAATCAATACTTTGAGAAGGTTAGGCTGACTCTATAACAGGCTTTAAATATTTCAGTTTCCAGGAACCAGGCAAGTACAGGCCTCAGAAGTTACCTGCCACCTGGCCTGAGGCAAGGACAATGGGTCAGCAGAAGTTTTCAGCTAGCCCCCATAACCTGGTAATGGAATGTCCTTGGAGATAGAGTTAGAGAAAGCCCACCTAACCTGGGATTTCCCCGGTGTGCTTTAAATTGGGCCTGCGTGGTCACTTGGGGCTCTCTCTATCTTGGTAACAGGAGAACACAGCATGCTTGACTTATGCAGAATAAAGCACTCAGTTTTTACATGCTATTTGAGTCAGGGGTGTCATTCTTTGGCAAAGAATGTGTCAGGTAGGGTACTGTGAGTTTAAATTCAGTTTGGATGATAAAATAAGATCGTATGTAAAAGAATATAGCAATGAAGCAAACAAATAGTTAGATCCTACATTTTGCCAAGACTCTTGACTCCCTTGATAATTATTTAAACTGAAGTAGGCCTGATGTCATAGGCCTATAAATCTAGCTAATCTGGAAACTGAGGCAAGAAGACATATATTCAACATTTAAATGACTACAGACAATGTTTAGGCAATGTAGCAAAAAATAAAAAGAGAAAGAAAATAAAAATTTTCATAAGTCTACATTTTGGTGGCAGAATTGTATATATATATATATATATATATATATATATATATATATATATGAAAGCATTTTAAAATCTTAAAACATGTATCAAAAATTACCTATGTCTCTTGCTACTACTACAGAAATCAGTCCTGGATGAACCTCAGTGTGCCAGGCTTTCGGGAACAAATGGAACAAAGTGTTGGTATAGAGTGAACAATTATAAAGACCATTTTGTGAAAAATATGTAGACTTTTCTTTGCCCTTAGACCTGAGCAGAAAAAGTGCAGGTTCCAGAACTCGGAACTGAAAATAAGATTTCAGGCCTTCACTGCCCCAGGGACACATTCCTGGTGGAGGACATTATCCCTGAATCAGAGGACACTTGCTAGATTAACATTCCTCAAGTCTCAGGGAAGAAAAATAGTTAATCTGAAATAGTTGGTAAATGACAGGGCGGGACACAGTGACTTGGTAAAGCTATATTCTTGAGAGGAATGAGTGTGCAGAGTAATTTTCACATGACTCTGGATCTTTTGGGCTGGATTCCTTTGGAATGTTCCACTGTTCTTCGTTACCCCTCCCTTCCTTGGTCTTCCCAGTGTTATGTTCGATATTTGTAAAACAACCAATCATGTGTAACCACATGAAAATGTGTAACCACGTGAAAATGCCTTCCTTTCCCCACCCCATGCTATATATATATATATATATATATATATATATATATATATATATATATATATCGTCAGCTTTTGGGCCTTTTGTCAAAATTCTGTTCCTGTGTGGACGAGTAGTTTTGACCATTGACTAGCCAACTCTCCCCAATAAACCTCTGCTGATTGCATCCAGGTATGGTTTTTTGTGATTTTTGGGTGGTTGTGATTTCCTGAGACTTGAGGAAGGGTCTCCCGAGTTTGGGGGTCTTCATTGGCACTAATAAAATTGAGATTAAATATGTCTAGGACCCAGAGAACAACATGAATTCCAAGGGGCCTGAAGCCTTTCATAACCAGGAAAGATGAGAAGAACATCACCTAAAGTATTTAAGTAGAAAATCACAATTAATTCATCTTCCTTTGTTCTTGAGGAAGAGGTACTTATTATTAGGTACAGAACACAATCACCACCTCTAAGTAAAAGTCACATTGTGAAAAACAATCCCATCAAAGGTTTAATCCCAAAGACAGGGATAGAGAAATATCTTACCATGTGTTGTTAGCCACATTAAGACCTTGGTGTCTGCAGGGTTTTCATATTTATCACATTTTATTATCACATTCTATTATGCTTTCTCCTGGAATTCTTTGCTTAAGCAGTCTTTATAAATACACACTTTATAGTCTTAAGTCCTTAAGTAAATAATGATTGATTTTTTATGTGATATTGTATTATAGTATTTGTGCTGGTTTATAAACTGTCTGCATTTATTATATACAAGAAAAATTTTAAAAACTTCAAAGTATAGTCTTGAGTGAGAGGTAGAAATAAGGACTTTAGGAATCCAACACAGAAATATATGGCCTGTGAAATGAAATCAAGCATTATATGGAGTTCTTCAGCTATTCTCTGGTTTTAGACCAGTAATTTCAAGAGTATGTCCTTTGGTGCATCTCAGTTGTGCTTCTTTAAATAATAGATGAGACTCATGCAATTGGACAGAACATATAAATAAGACATAATTTGCTACAATCATTCTTAGCCCTTGTAATTCCTATCCCAGTATGTACAAGTGTGTTATAAACTTAATAGATAAAAACCATTACCATGCAGACATCAGTACCACATGTACTTCATACAACCATTAATTTGTTTATTAGTTCTTCCTTCTTTCCATTTATCTTTCCCTTTCAAGACATACTATCTTGTGATACCCATTTTAATTGTCTTTCTATTTCTGTTTGCTCTGAATCCAGGGTTAAATATTTGCTTCTTAGGTCTTTTCCTAGGTTCAAAATTTTTCAGTTCTTCTCTGACTCAATTTTTGGAAACTTTTGTTCTTGAATTCCAGTTTTTCACTGTCACCTCTTTCCTAGTGCCCTGATCCAGCAACTCCATCTGATTTTTGCTTCCTCATTCTTTCCTATTGATTATTTTCAGCAATGTGGCTCAAGCAGAGGAGATGTGGTTGCAGAGATCTATTCATTTTCTGTTAATGCTTAGCATTTTAAAGCTATTTAAAGAGGTGATAGGTCTTAAACCTAAAACCTCAATATAAGCTCTCTCCACATGTGGAACTAGAATTCACTACTTTTCTTGTTAGCATATGTAAATAACTTGAGTTAATATTTAAATAGCTAAATAATGTATAAATAACTAAAAATAAATGTCTTTTCTAACTCAGTATACCAGTAAGAAAACTAAGTTGAACTTCATGTAATTTTATTGATAGTTTTAGATGTTATGATGTTCAAATTTCTGACACTGTGATGTTGAAGATCCCCCACTCAAGGGAGACCCTCACTCAAGTACTCAGGATGTCTGAACACCCAAAAACTCTCAAGACACGAAAACTGGATGCAAGCAGCATGAGGTAGCATAGGTTTTAATCAGTAGACTGATGGTCAATCCATATCCCAAGCAGGGGCAGAGGAATTGACCAGACCACCCGATCAGGGGCGGTCTTATATAGGAACTTATAAACAGGGGAGGGGGTTGAAGGGGTAACCAAGGAAACATAACATAAAAAAAGTGGAAAGTCTCGGAGGGACCCAACCCATATTAGTCAGAGTCATGTGGAGAATATTTTGTACACCTAGTTTCTTTAAGAATGTGGCCTTGCCCTACCATTCACTCAACTATTTTTCAGTTGTCCTGACTACAGCCTTGCCCTGTCATTGTGGTTACCAGTTTCTCACTACTACCTAGATGACTTTTCTTTTCCTTGTGGTCAGCTGGTTCTGAAACCGGCCAATCTACATTCTTGGCTCATTTCAGAGAGAAGTTTTCCATGTCCTTAAAAAAAAAAAAAAAAAAAAAAAAAAAAAAAAAAAAAAAAAAAAAAAAAAAAAAAAAAAACTAAAGAAAAATCTATTCATATATTATAAAATGATTTTTATAATTTTTCATTCTTCAATGTGATGTTGTCATCCACAAATAAATATATAGGCCTGCATTTATACTAAGATGTTTGGGGCCCAACACCAATGCTTATACATATTTGCTTTAGAATGTCAAGATAAGATTGGATATTCTTAGAGTCTAAATCCTCTCCCATTCAAAGGCATTGTGGGAGATATAGAAAAGCCAATTATACTTTTGTTTGCAAGCATGTATGTTGCATGTGTATGTAAATGTCTTTGCTTATGTGTAGAGGCCAGAGGTCAGTGTCAGGTGTCATTTTACATTTTTATTAAGCTTAATTTTGAGACTGGCCCCCTCCCCCCCCCCCAAAGGAAAAAAAATGTGGAATTCACAAGTTTGTCAAGACTGCCAGTGTTGCCAGCTCCTGCTGGGAGCCAAACCTGCTGTTCAAAGAGAACCTCAAGAAATTACCTGCTGTTCTGGAAAGCCTAGTCAGTTGTTCTCAGGTCTCAGGTCCCAGGAACTTAAAGAAAGTCTGGTATTTTCTGGGAGCCCATGGTCTTAGACAATAAGGATTCAATAGTGAGATAGTCCTAAGCAATAAACCTTGCCTAAACTTGCTGTGTCTTTATAACCTGCCTCCTGAAGTTAAAGTTGCAGAGCTTGATCAGAACCCCAGATTTGTTCTCTTCCTTTGTGTCTCTTGTCTTTTCATTCTTTCACCCCTTTTCCTAGAGTCTCATTGAATTCCCGTGGGCAATGCTAGGGGCAAGCTCCTAGCATGTGTTTTCTGTACTTTCCAGCCTGGAGCTTATATGAATGAATCATCATTTTCGCATCTTTACATGAATGGGTGCTCTCCCACCCACTCCTGTCCCACTGCTTCAGCGTCCCCCTACCCTGGGGAATCAAGCCTCCACAAGACCAAGGGCCTACCCCTCATTGATGTCAGACCAAACCATCCTCTGCTACATAAGTATCTGTAGCCATGGATCCCTCCCTGTACACTCCTTGGTTGGTAGTTTAGTCCCTGGGTGCACTGGATGGTCTGTCTAGTTGATATTGTTCTTCCTATGGGGTTGCAATCTCCCTCAGCTCTTCCAGTTCTTCTGCCAGCTCCCCTACCAGAGTCCAGGAGCTCAATCTGATGGTTGGCTGTGAGCATCAACATCTCTGTCAGGTGCTGGCAGAACCTCCCAGGGAACAGCTGCACCAGGTTTCAGGAGAGATTTTTATGAATGTTTTGAAGATGTACTGCTTCATTGTAAGTGATGTGTGTCTACTTATCTGACTTTATGTCTGAGAAACTAATGAGATTAATAGTTAAGAGACTAATCTTTGACAAAAAATAAATGCAAATATTTAAGCATTTGGAAACTTTCACTATTTAAATGCAATCTAAGTGTATTTTTGTTGTTAAAATGATGAATGTAATGCCATCATTCATTTATTTTATAATTTATAAATTTTATTTATGAATTTTCTATTGTAGTGAAGTAATCTTTCTCAACACAATACTGTCATTATTACAATTATTAATAGTACTTGAATGATATTGACAAGTTTTATTTCCCACTGAAACATTTCATCTGAATTTTATATATATATTCATCTGAAAATTACTATATTATTTAAGTCAGGAAAAAACATAATTAGAATAGTTATTTTCTGGTCTGGCCTCAATGAGGAAAGATCCTCCTAACGCTGGAGAACCAAGAGGCCCCAGGAAGTGGGATGGCCTGGTGGGGTGGGGTTGAGGGTGTGGCCAACCTCTTGGAGACAGGGGTTGGCCGAGTAGGCATGGTATGAAGAATGGTAAGGGCAAACCTAGAGCAGGTATGAAGTCTAGACTGTAAAAAACAGATTAAAGAATAAAAATAATTAAATTTTATAACAGTTATTTTTCCTAACCTTAACTGCCTAAGTAAATTTTATTCATCCAAAATAAATATGATCACTCAAGAGAACAATATTGTATTTCACTTTTTTCATCTTCTATTTTATTTGGTACACCAGTCAGTAATTTTAACCAAAACCACTTTACCATGTCTGTCTATTTAAACAAATTCACTATAATCATGAATATCAACTCAAATCTAGGCTTTCAAATGTCATATTTGTCAGGTCAAGCCATCAATCACCTAGCAACTTCTATGGACCAGAAAATGCATATGAAGTCTTTATTTAAAAACATGTCAGGCTTCCATCAGCAGTCCTCCTTCCCTTTCATACCTCTATCTGCAATTTGGAGGCTGCAGCCATCAGAGACCCCCAGCTCTACCTGCATACCTGAAATAATGCTGCTACCCAGCATAGCCAGAGGTCTGAGCCATAATGGACTATCATCTCTACCTGTATCTGTAGAAGCCTGTTACCAGCTGGGAAAACCAACTCTGTCTGCAATCCCACAGGCCTACTGACATCAAGGACAACCAGGCCTATTTGCAGTCACAGAGGCCTGCTACCATCAGGGACTGCCAGACCTGCCAACGCCATGGAAAACCAGATAGCTAAAAGCTAGCATAAGAACATAATCAACCATAGCCAGGGCAATATGACAACAGAACACAGTCATCCTATTACAGCAAGCCTTGGATTATCTGATATATGTAAAACAAAAATAAAACAACCTTAAATATCTAATCTTATGAAGATGATAAAGGGCTTTGAATAGTACATGAATAAATCCCTTAAGTACAGGAAAATACAATCAAACAGATATAGACTTTCAAAGAAGAAATGAATAAACATAAAGAAATACAGGAACATATAGGTGAGGGAAATGAATAAAACTGTTCAAAACCTAAAATTAGAAGTAAAAGGAATAAAAAAAAAAAAACAAACAAACTAAAAACAAACAAAAATATGGAAGCAATTCTGGAGATGGAAATCCTAGAAAGGGAATAGGAATAACAGACACAAGCATCACCAACAAAATAAAAAAAAATGGAATAAAGAATCCCAGGCTTAAAAAATATGATAGAAGAAATCCATACATTACTTTAAAAATGGCAAATCTAAAAAGTTTCTTATACAAAGCTTCCAGGAAATTTGAGACACCATGAAATGATGAAATCTAAGAATAATAGGAATAGAAGAGGGAGAAGATTCTGCCAAAAGAACAGAAAATATCCTCAATAAAATCATAGAAGAAAATTTCCCTAACCTATGAAAGAGATGGCTATAGACATAGAAGGTAACAGAACACCAAATAAATGGATCCAGAAAAAAAAATCTCCTGCCACATAATAATCAAAATGCTAAATATACAGAATAAAGAAAGAATATTAAAAACTGCAAAGAAAAAAAAAGTCAAGTACCATAACATGGCAGATATATCAGAATTATACCTGACTTCTCAATAAAAACTCTAAAAGGTATAAGAGCCTGGGCAGACACTAAGAGGCCACAGTAGTCAGTGAAGGCTACTGTATTTATCAAAATATTCAATCACCATAGATAGAGAAACCAAGAAATTCCATGACAAAACCAAATCTAAACAATATTTCACTCTAATCCCACCCTACAGTGGATACTAGAAGGAAAATTCCAATACAAGGAGGGTAACTATACCCCCCCCAAATACAAGAAATGAATAATTTCACAGCAAAACCAAAAGAAGAGAACACACACATATACACACCACCACCAATATCAACATGACAGAAACTAACAATCATTGGTCATTAATATCTCTCAACATCAATGGACTTAATTCCCCAATAAAAAGACTACCCATTAACAAGTGGATGTATAAACAGGATCCATCATTCTGATGCATAAAAGAAACATACTTCAGCAAAGGCATAGACACTACCTCTGAGGAAAGGGCTGGAAAAGGGATTGTCAATCAAAGAGAAGCAAAGAACAAGATGAAGTAGTCATTCTAATATACTATAGTATAAAATAGACTTTCAACCAAAAGTAATGAAAAGAGACAGGGAAGGACAATTTATGCTCATCAAAACAAAGGTAATTGTTCAGTTCTAAACATCTGTGTCCCAAATGCAAATCACCCACATTTGTAACAGAAATTTTAGTAAAGCTTAAATCACACACCAAGCCCTTCAAAATAATAGTGAGAGACCTCAACACCACATATACTTACCAATGAACAGGTCATTGAAATAGGACCTAACAGATATCTTCAGAACATTTCGTTCAAACACAAAAGAACACAATAAAACACATGATCATCTCAGTAAACACTGAAAAGGGATCTGACAAAAATATAACACACATTCATGTTAAAAGTCTTAGATAGATCAGAGATACAAGCCATATACCTAAACATAAAAAAGACAATAAAGAGCAAACCAATAGCCTATACTAAATTAAATGGAAAAAAAAAAAAAGCAATACCACTAAAATCAGGAAGGAGGCAAAGCTGTCCACTC
The DNA here is from genome assembly GCF_011762505.2 of Arvicanthis niloticus. NCBI lineage: Eukaryota > Metazoa > Chordata > Mammalia > Rodentia > Muridae > Arvicanthis > Arvicanthis niloticus. Next base: position 144,770 of record NW_023045354.1, on the reverse strand, counting down.
TCTCCTTATTGTAGCACTCAAAGTTCTAGCTAGAGCAATAAGACAACCAAAAAGGACAAATGGGATATAAATTGAAAAGGAAGAAATCAAAGTATCACTATTAACAGATGATATGATAGTATACATAAGTGAGCCATAACTTCTTCCAAAGAATTCCTACAGCTAATAAACACCACCATCAAAATAGCTAGATACAAAATCAACTTGAAAAACCTCAGTAGTCCTCCTTTATAAGTGAGCTGAGAAAGAAATCAGGGGAACAATACTCTTCACAGTAGCCACAAATAGTATAATATAATTTTGTGGAACTCTAACAAAGTAAATGAAAAATATGTATGAGAAGAATTTAGGTTTACAAAGAAATTAATTGAAGAAGACATAAGAAGATGGAAAGATCACCCATGCTCATGAACTTGTACCAATAAAATAGTAAAAAACAAACATCTTTTCAAAAGAAATCTACATATTTAATGTAATTCTGATCAAAATTCCAACACAATTATTTACAGACCTTGAAAAAACAATTTTCAACTTCATATGAAAAAAACACATACACAGGATAGCTCCTGTATAATAAAAGAACTTCTGAAAGTATCACCATCCGTGATTTCAAGCTGTAATACAGAGCAATAGTAATACAAGTGCATAGTATTATTATAGTAACAGAAAGGCCGATCAATAGAATTGAACTGAAGACACAGAAATAAACCCATATACCTATGGGCACTTGATTTTTGCAAAGAAGCAAAACTCATACAGTGGGGAAAAAAAATAAAAAGAAAGCGAGGTCAACAAATGCTACTGAGGGAATGGTCAACCAATGACTGGTCCAACTGGAGCCCCATCCCAGGGACAAGAACCAATCCCTGACATTATAGACAATATTCGACTATGCTTGCAGACAAGAGTCTAACATTAAGTGTACTCTAAGACACTTAAGACATGCAGCAGCTGCCCTAAACATATGAAGAGACCCACAGCCAAACATTGGATGGAGACAGTGGAGTCTTGAGAAAGAGTTGGGGTAAGGATTGAGAGACCTGGAGGGGAACCAACCAAAGTGGATCCTTGAGGTCTCCCAGATACTGAAACGCCAACCAAAGAGCATACATAGACCAGATACAACCCCCCAACCCCTGCACATATGTACCAGATATGCCACTGATCATCATGGGAGTCATTGACTGTCCCTGACTTTGTTCTCTGCATGTAGATCCTGTTTCCCTAACTGGCTGCCTTCTCTGGCCTCAGTGGGAGAGGATGTTTCTAGTCCTGTAGTGACTTGATTTACCAGCTGGGTTGGTACTCAGCGATCTTCCTCCTTCTCAGAGGATGAGGAGAGGGGAAATGGAGGAAGGAGTTGTATAAATATGAGACTGAAAAAAATGGGACCTGTGATTGGAATGTAAAGCATACTAATTAATTAATTAATTAAAAAATAAAATATATAGGTAGGTAGATAAGTAGAAGATTGATTGATAGATAGATAGATAGATAGATAGATAGATAGATAGATAGATAGATAGATTAAACATGTCAGAACCTAAATATGAATTTAGGCAGATCACTAGATTTCTTTGAACCTTTTTCCAATGTAATTGAATGAATTTCACTTTTCTGCTGTTCTCTATTTACTATGAGGTTGGCTCTTCTGACATGTTCATATAGGTAGGTAAACTTCAATTTTGGAAGTAAAGACTGTGATGTGAAGTCTGGAACCATTTTCATATTGCCATGAAAGTGTTAAGAATTTTATTATGGCAAAGAAAAAAATGGTAGGGTACATACACCACACACAGACACACACATACACATTATTTTTGAGAAAACCATCTTGTTATGTAACTATGACTGACTAGAACTTATTATGTAGCTCATATTAGTTTTGAATTTGCAACAATATTTTGTTCAGTTTCATAAATTATAGTCATGAAATCCTATATAGTCAATATAAAATAATAAAATATTGACTATTCCCTTAACTTTAAAAAAGCTTATGAGATATTTATATTTTTATGTTTACTCAGCCATGTAAGTTTGTTATATAAGGTTATGAATTACATATACAATACTACCATAAAATAGAATAGGTAAATATATTCTGTGCTTTTGTGGCTGGCAAAAATATTACATCTTGCATTTAACTTTTGCAAGACTAAGTAGCTGATTAGAACATGGGTTGGATGACAAATAAAATTGACAAAAAGAAAGAGGAAAGGGAGAAAAAAGAAGATACAAGGCAAGGAAGAGTCTCAGATTCATGGTTACAAGAAGTTATTTTCAGCTACAAAAATAGAAGAGTATAATACCTTTATTCTTTATAATACCTTTATTCTTTATTCTTCTTCAAATTCCACTTATCTTTAAAGATTGTCCTCAGATTAACATCTTCTCACTAGACTCTTCTCTCACCCCTTTACAATTGTCCATATATATATATATAAAACACATGTCCAAATTGCTGGTTTAACATTTTTAAACTATATCAAAGTGACACTTATATCTATTTCTTGAACTATTTTACACTTCCTAGGTTTAGTATCATAGAATATAGAAAATATCCTCCATACTGTTATAGTCATTTTCTGCATCCCTAGATATCAATGATGATAGGTTGTGAATATGTTTACTCAATTCTCCAATCAAATTCTCAAAGACAACTTTCAGTTTAGGCCATGTCATCACAGTGCACTATGTGAGGTGAGCATGTGTGAATATGAGCATGGGTGTGTTTTGTGAATGTGTGTAGGGGGTATATGGCTGAACATTATTCTTTTCTTTTAAAATTATGTGTGTATTTACATATCAAATGTTTGCCACCTCTTGGTCTCCCCTGGCAGAGTTTATCCCCTTCCCCCTCACCTTTACCTCTGAGAGGGCAGACCACCCTCCCACCCTCATTCCCTTAACCTCATACATCAAGTCTCTGCATGATTAGGTGCATCCTATCTCACTGAGGCTAGACATCAATCTTCTTTACTAAGAAGTTAATTTAAAACAACAATATTTATCATTAAAATGACAGAGGCATTTAACATTACAATTTTTTTTTTAAAAAAAATCAATACAAATGACACCTAAGGACAAAGTTATGTAAGTCTGTGTCACTGAACAAATCTTAAGATATTGACTTACACTTCTGCTTTTACATACATACACGTACACATACATATACATATATGCAGGTAAATGTATTTATGCATATGTGAATATAATATATGGGTGTATGGTATATGCACATGTGTATGCATGAGTGTGTATACTCACACAGAAACCAGAGAAAGATTTTGGAAATCTTCCTCTATCAATCTGTCTTATCAATATCCTCTATCAATCTCTCTCATTAGAAATATCTCTTATTAAACCTGGAGCCTGGCTGGTGGCCACCAAGCCTGAACTATCTTCCTATCTCCATTTTCCAGAGCACTGAGTTACAGACACACTCAACTATACCTAAGTTCTTTTTGTTTGTTTGTTTAGTTTTTTTTTTTTGTTCAATGGACTTAAACCTGGTTTAAGTTAATAAGTGCATGATATTAAATGTTCAATAGATAGAGAACACATTCAAGCAATTTTATAACAGTATATTGCTATGGTCAATCCACTTATCTATTAGGTTTTATCAGTAATTTCTTTCTGTTCCTAATCTACACATCACTCCTTGTCAACTGCATACATATATAGTAAAGATAGTTTGAAAACAGGATAATGCTACTCTTGGTTTAGGTATCTATTGGAAAATTGAAATTATTTCTTTTCAGATTGCATGTGAAACTGCAAACAGGTAGAACTATTACACTTCGTTAAAAATGTGGATAGTAGAAGTTTCTGAGTGCTGTAATCACTCAAATTCTACTGAGTCTGTGTAATGTACAAATAATAGTAAACACACAATTTTGTAAAATAAGAAATTTAAAATGACAAAGATTTCTATCTTGTAACAATTATGGAATATACATGAGGGTCACCTAGATGTCACCTAGAAATAAGTCATGGATCAATTTTTTAGCCTTCAAAACAGAAATAAAAAAAATGACAATTCTTTACATATGTGAAATATTGTATTCTAATAAATACAATACAAAAAACCAAAATTATTGTATTCTAATAAATACAAAAAAAAAACCCAAAATACACAAAAATTGCTTCTGAACTCCTAGGATTAGTTTAATAATATATCTTCATTAAACATTTTAAAACCTTCTTCATATATACAACTCAATAACCTATCATTTTTTAAATAATTGACTTATATTTAATTTAAATTACAATGTTTATAGCTTAAGTAGAGATTAGCAATTTTTAATTGCAGGCAATAATGATTTTGTCATAAAGTTCATTTAGATATAGGACTATGGAAAATATATAAAGAAGAATTGCTGACATGATGAATTAAGAAATGGTGGGTGCTGGATGCTGAACATGTCCACTAAATTTATTCTACCAATGGTGCTACTGTTTATGATTTTCATATGAATAGCACACTTAAACGAAGGGAGCATTAATACAATATGATATTAATATACAAATACTCTCATTATTCACCTGCCACTGACATTCTGAATTAAATCAGTAATGGGGTGTATAACTGATTAAATGTCTACACTGCAGAAAGCACCAGTTCCAGGTTTAGAGAGGTACTGCCAGACTGATCACATCATTACACTGCCAAATGCCATCACTCACTTTTACTGAACTTAACGAAGATGGATTACATCCCACAGATGAGATGCAGCCTATAAATACTGCCAGGCTGATCTTCATCTGACTTTCCTCCAGAACAGACAAGCAACAAATCAATAATTGAAGAAATCAGATTAGAAATTCAATGATATTCAGTGCCCAGAAGAAATCATGTAGGGCAGTACACCATCAAGTGGCCTTAACTCAATGAAACCCACTAAATCCTGTTTGGCCTCAAAAACTGCCCTGTGTTCTCTTTGCACATGTTTTCTTCATTAAGTTCAGTGAAATGAATCCATAATATTTGTCATCACTATCCACTTTTACATTTTCAAATTATTGTTTAGCCCACAAAAAGCATTTTATAGCAAACATTCTGTGTGGTGTCCAATATACCTGTTGACTCAAGCTGCATAGCTCATCCTGGTCAATAATGTAAGTTTTAATGATCTCTAAACACTGAAACAAAATGCATACCATAAAATACGTGTAAACAAAGTACTCATATTATAACTTCTTTGTAGATTTAATAACATTTCTCCATTAAGCATCTGTCTGATTTTCTGTTTACATCATATTTGGCTTTCACCATTTACCTTTGTGGAAAATGCCTGTAAATTGCTTCAATATTCCAAGCATTTAAGACCCCAAAACTCTCTGTTTTCTCCCTTTGACAACACTATGATAACAAATAACAGCTGGTAAGGACTGGATGGCTAAGGAGAGAATGATGTCTCACAAGCTATAAAGCAACCAAAGAAATGCTTTAATATCCACGCTTACTTCTAAATGAACTATTAGGACCTTAATTAAGTGTTTATCCTTTCACTGTGTTTCTTAGATTGTCACAGGCAGATAATCATTCAGGAAAGAAAGAAAGAACCTAAATAAACCTAAATAAACAATCATGAGATATAATAGAGTAACAATGAATGAGACAATGGTTACCATTTTGCTCTGAAACTAGAGTGGATTTTAGTTTCTTTCATCAGTTTTGTATTTGATAATGCTCATACACGAACCTTTCATTTTAAAGATCCACTTATTTTTGACAACAGGTTAAGCCCTTTCTACATTAAAAATGACCAGCTTCAATTACTATCTATACCTCAGAAAGAATCTCTAATTCTTTCCTTCTGCTTTTAAAGGTATCCAAAATCAAATATTAAACAAATGGGGAAATTGAACATAAAAATGTACTTTCAGGATAGGATAACAGGGATAGTTCTTAAATGCATCCTTGGAAAACTCAGCAAAAGATGAAGGCAAGACTTAAAGTTCCCTGTTGGCAAAAAAGCTTCTAAGTAACTTTGTCATCTCTAGATTTATTGCTTTTATCTATTGCTCTTGAGTTACACCATGATGATTAAATGATTCAACGTCTAACTAACTTCTGTAATTTGAATTTCGTAAGATTCTGTAATGAAAGACATTACTATTTGATTTATTTAAAATCAATCTACATCTTCAAATAACTAATGTGAATAAAGCTGAATAAAAATCAATATTTTCTATTTGTGTACATGAGATACACATATGTCTCTGTGTATACCCATATACACAGAGACAAAGACAGAGACAGAGAGACAGATGGAAACATAGAGATAGAGAAAACATATTTTGTGTATTCAATGCAAGATGAAAACCTTTGCTACCATTTCTGAGTCACCACCCACCTGTTTTAGGAGATAAAATCTCATCCTGACCATGAATTCATTAGCTGAGTAATGATCAAGGGTTAGATATTCGTTTGATCTCCAATGCTGATTTTAGAAGTGATCCCCACCAATCCTGATATTTTTGTATATTCCACAAACTGAATTCAGACCTTCATGCTTGCAAGGCAAATACCTTACCTATTTTAGATATTTCTCCACTCCCACTAAAATAAATCTTTAAACAATAAAATTTATGTACTTAAGTATATCAAGACTAATCAGGCTTAGAAGCTCATATCTGTTATCTTCACACTAGGGATCTGCAAAAGCAGGGTTCTGAGTCTAAGGGTAATCTGAACAAGAAAGCATACCCCCTTATTAATAATATAAAATAAACACTACAATAATTTAGAGGAAGTCTATCTAAGAGGCAGACAGGATGCCTATACAATATCACGATGCTTTGGATTAGAACCCAGAAAGATCTTTATGTACCTCATCTTCTAACATTCACAGGCCCAGTACCACATGGAATTGTAGCACTATTTGCCAGTTCAGTATGCCATTTAGACAAGATGCCAGCACTTCTTAACATGTGTGACACCATTTCTCCACTGTGATATATGTAGCAAACACATCTTGACTATTCAATATCAATACCAAGATAAAAGAAATGGGTACCCCATTCAAAGAAAATGTTAAACCTAAAATTATCCTGACAGAAATTATACAGGAAAACTGGAAATTAAAAAGACCATATCCAAGAATATTAGGATGTTAAAATGAAGAAAAAAAAATCTAGGTCAAAGGCACAGAAAATACTTTCAACAAAATCATAGAAGAAAATTTCCCTAACCTAAAGAAGATGGAAATCAAGGTACATGGCACATACATAATACCAAGTAGCATGGACCAAAAAATAATTTTCTTCAAAAAATATTAATCAAAACACTACACGATAGCAGGAAACTTCAATATCCCACACTCACCAACATACAAGTCATTTTCCTAAAACAAGAAGTAACAAAAAGATGACATAATAAAATAAATGGACCTAACATAATATTTCATCAAATCACACACATGCACACACAAAGCCATAATTTTTTCTCAGAACTTCATGGAACCTTTGCCAATACTGACCACAGTCTCAGATATGGTCAAAAAAAAAAAAAAAAAAAAAAAAAACTTAAAGAAAATCTTTAACAGATACAGGGAAACTGAAACAATATTCTAAATTATATTTGACTACAACAGATTAAAGCTGTGTATCAATAATATTAGAAACAATGTACAACTTACAAATAAAGGGGACTAAACTGTTACTACTGAATTTAAACGTGAGTCAAAAAGAAATTAAATATTTTCTAGAATTAAATGAAAATGAACATATACCCAAACTTATAAGGAACAATGAAGTTAGTTCTAAAAGGCAAGTTCTTAGCATTACCTACCTATGAGAGAGAGAGAGAGAGAGAGAGAGAGAGAGAGAGAGAGAGAGAGAGAGAGAGAGGCAATTTCATAATAGTAAATTAGTAGTACAACTGAACGCTCTAGAACAAAAAGAAGAAATCATACCCAAAATAAATAGACAGCAAGAAATAGTCAAACTTGAGTATAAAAGACACTAAAATAAAAACAAATAAACAATACAAAAATCAATGAAACAAAAAATTTCAGAAATTAAGAAGGTATCAGAAAATAGAAAGTGTCAGGTACTATAATGGGACAAGCTAATAATTAGCAGATGATCATCCTGAAATCCTTGCCTTGGATTATTATATAATCTGCGACAAGTGAGCCCATCCAGCAAGGCTGTGGGGGACTTATTTTAGGAAAGATTCCTGCTATTTATATACTTTCCTATTATCATTAAACATATGTAACAATCACTAAGCAATAGCACATCCCTTTGGAGCAGATCTCTGCAGAACCACAAAGATGTACTGTCTTGTAGTGATGCTATATAGACAAATAGATGACTTCTTAAGTCTTAATGATGATCCTATAAGAATTCTTAAAATTATATCGATGATTATTAAGCTCCTTTATAACAAGACTGCTATTAGGTCCCTCTCTGATAGTCAAAACTGCAATGAGAACTCTGCCAGTCTCCTGAGTGTCATCAGTTAATTGCCCTTAGATAGTAACCAGACTTTCTCCTGCTCAGAGCACATTCCAATGAGGTTGTAAACCAATTAACCAAACGTCACTAAAAGGGAACTCATGATTTATTATAGGTACCAGGACAGAAGAGAAAATATTGCCTGGGTTTATCTATACAAAATGTCACTAATTTCTTAGTTATAGTTTCAAACCTTCAGTGAACCTGTGGAGTTAGACAGGTGATGGATGTTTAGCCAGATAATTTCTTCTAATGGATATGCATGTAAACATTCTGTGTGGCAAACTTCTAGTACAATTTATGATTTGAATTTTGGTGTGAACTTGTGAAGAACTTTGTAACATGTGACCATGTACTCCGAAAGATAGAAAGAGGCATAAGAACAGAAGACAAAGACAAAGAAGTGAGTTAGCAGTAATAGTAGAGTAGTCATAGCTGTAGTGGCTCGTTAGGAGCTATTTGTCCTTTCTTTTCCTTTTCCTTGCCTAGAATTTTTTCCCTTAGAATTTTTCCTTTGTTAGAATTTCTCCTTTTCCTCACTTAGGACCTTTCCACCTTTCCTCTCAGATAGCTTTCATAGGATAATTTTTACAGTTAATAAACTCTATAGCAACTTTTATAAGTGTCTTTTCTTCCTTCAACCTCAGACTAGCAGATGTAAGTTAGAGCCCAGCAGTTCCTGATGAGAGTGCAAAGGCTGTTTGCCTAATTCTCTGCTGTTAGGCTACAGGTGTCAATCACCTAAGCCTTCAGTCTTTTTATCCTCAGAAAAAGTTTTTAGAGTAGTACAAGGCTATTTACCTAATCCTTTGCTTTCCTTCAGCTGAGGTGCAAAGTACCAGAGACTGCAGTTTTTTGGCCACAGGGTTGCAAATGGCAGGTCAGCTACAGTAGCATAGTAAGTAAACTTTTTTAGCATAGGTAATTAAACTTTTGATATGCAGCAACCCTAAATATTTCCTAACGCCAAGTCTTACCACCCACTGATGATCTTCCTATCCTTCCCATCCCTCTCGCTGCCTCAACTTAGGAGAAGAAAGAAGACTTTTCTTCTCACCCAAGCTGGGGCTGGCCCCAGGGAAGAAAGATGTCCTAAATTTGTAGATTAGTAGAATTAATATGGTAAAAATGGTCATCTTACCCAAAGCAATCTACAGATTCTATGTAATCCCTATCACAATTAAACCATAATTCTTCATAGACCTTGAAAGGACAATTAACAGCTTCATATGGAAACACACACACACACACACACACACACACACACACACACACACAAAGAAAGCTAAAATAATTCTTAATAAAAAGAGTCCTGGTTGAGGCATGATCATATTTGATCTCACATTGTGTGGGGAGCCAACAGAAGGCGGCTATCATCTGTGCAGCCATCTTGAGCCATATACCCTGTCAAGAGACTTGATTACAGTAACCTACTACAGCTGAGCACACTCTGATAACACCTTGTTTTAGATACCCAGGATTTTACCTTGGGTGTGTGAGACTTAAAGGTGTGTGACTTAAAGGCATGACTGAGAGATCAGATTTAGAGACAAGACCTAAGAGTATGACTTAGGGGCGTGACTTAAAAGTGAGACATATAAAAGGCGAGAGGCAGAGGGAAGAAATTATTAGGTATTAGGTACTTGGCACTTGGAGGAAGAACTTGGAAGTAGTAGTAGGCACTTGAGATGCAGGATAGGCAACTAGGAATTAGACACTTGTACTTGAGTCTAGGAACTTGGAAGAAGAACTTAGAACTAGGGACTTGGAGAGAAGAAGAGAGATTGAAGAATAAATGGGATTGAATCACACTCTCTCTGGTCTTCATTCTTCAAGTCCGTCCTGTCTCTCTTTGGCTGAACCCCAATCCTTGGACTGGAGCATCTTGGGGCAGTGTGGGCTCTAACAACTTAGTCCCCAAGGCTTTTGGCAGTGAGGGTTCCAACATTGACATAGTGGTCTGAGACATTTTGGCCCCCAAGTGTGGGGCAGAGTGGTTCTCAACATTTTTGGCACCCAACGTGGGGCAGCAAGCATGAGAGACCCAGTGAAAGACATTACTGGAAGAAGGATTTGCTGAAAATTCAGAAGTGAAAGGAAGGTGATCATAGCTGGAATTGTGTCAAGAAAGGTAAGTCATGTTAATGAAAATGGGGCAAGAAAAAATCATCCTGAACTCAATTTTCTGTTTTTGTTTTGTTGTTTTCTGCTCACGTGTGTTAATTTTCTCCTTTTGTTTCGTTTGAATGCTGTCTTTCATGTTCAAAACAAAAAGAAATGTATTTATCCGAAATTAGAATCTATAATACAACCAAAGGTTGATGATGATTTGTCAGAGCCAGATTGTGCTGACTTAGAGGAAGAGGCAGCCAAACATTACAACCTTAAATGGCCCTCTTCTGGAAGACCCCCTCCCTATGTACCTCCACCTCCAAGTGCTCCCCCAGCGGAGATGGTGGTTATAGATCCCATAAGGAAGTTATGGAAAAAATATCTGTTCTTAAACAACAAATAGAGTTAGAAAAACAGTATCAGAACTTAATTAATCACCTACAAAAATTAAAGACAGGGAAGATGTCTCAAGAGGTAAACTGCGAAAATCCCCTTGCTCCTAGAGTTCCTCAACCAGGAGTCCAAAGGCAGTCCCTGTCCCCTAGCTTAAGATTAGCCACAGATCATCCAGAAAGGGAAACACCAAGGCAGATCTAGCTACTCCTATAGCTGCAGTGACTTTATCAGATCTGCCATCTAACTTAGACCAGGCCATAAAGGCTCATGAGTTACATCACCTTAATTCTAAAACTTTAAAAATTATGTTTAAAATTACCAGAGAAAAAGCTAGACAAATTGTTAAACAATGTCAATCATGTCAATCATGTGTTACACTTTTACCAGTTTCTCATTTGGGCATAAATCCAAAGGGACTGATACCAAACAATCTCTGGCAAATGGATGTTACTCATTATAGTGAATTTGGCAATCAAAAATATATACATGTATGTGTAGATACATACAGTGGTTTCATTACAATCTGGAGAAACAAGCAAGCATGTGATCACTCAAATGCTTGGTGCAATTGCTGTATTTGGTGTGCCTAAACAGATAAAGACTGACAATGGCCCAGGTCATTCTGACAGAGTGGCAGCACAGAATGGGAAAAGGTTTTGATTTTTTGTTTTTGTTTGTTTTGGGTGTTTTTGTTTTTATTTAGTTTTGTTTTCTTCAATTGCACATCCAATAGAAGACTAATAATCAAAAATATATGAAGAGCTAAAGAAAAAAAAATGAACTCTAGATACAAAGAAAAATAAGAACCTAACAGAAAATGAGGTAGAGAAGTAAATTGAATATTATTAAAAGAGGAAATTCAAATGGTTGAGAAAATACTTAAAGAAAATTTGACATCTTAGTCATCAATGATGCAACATCCTTGTGTCAAGGAAATGCAAATATAAATTATTTTGAAATTCTATCTTATACCCATCAGAATGGCTGAGATCCATAACTCAAGTGAGAGCTCATGCTGGTAACAATGTAGAGTAAGGTGAATACTCACACATTGCTGGTAGGAGTACAAACTTCTACAGACTCCATGGAAATAAGTGTGTAGCACTTCTTCAGAAAGATTTGCTAGCAATCACTGTTAGGATACCTCTATACCACTCTTGAGCATATATCCAAATGACACTTCATCCTACTACAGAAATACCTGCTCAAACATGGTCATGGCTGCACTACTTACAATCACCAGAAATTAGGAACAACTTTGATGTCCTTCTGTTGGGAGCCAACTTCTAGCAGAAAGTGGCTATCATCCTTGCAGCTATCTCGAGCCATATACCCTGATAAGAGACTTGTTGTCAACATCCTACAACAGCTGAGCACACTCTGATAAACATCTTGTTTTTCCCACATATCTTGTTTTGCTGTTTAGTGCCCCCAGCAGAAAGGCGCACAAGGTATCCACACCTGCAAGGCACGTGGTATTCATGCCTACAAGGCACGTGGCAAAAGTATGTAAATACCCCGGACTTCCCTTCAATGAAAAAGAGACTGTGAGAGAGTAGATATAATCAGAATCTCTGCTTGTCTCCATTCTTCATGTCTCTTCCCCTTCATCCCCACTCTTTCTCTTGCTAGACCCTGACCTGCAGACTGGAGCAGAAGCTCAGGCCGGGACATTTTGGCTCCCAAGCATGGGGGAGAGAGGTCTGGGACATCCTTCAACAGAGTAGATAATTAACAACAACAACAACAACAAAAAATACCTATGTTTAGAAAGATCAAGGAAAGATGGGATGACAGAGAAAATAGATGAAGGAAAGCTAATATTAAAGGCCATTTGAAGAACACTATGAAAACCAATACAGTACAAGCTTCCAAAATACATACATATATCAAGGAGATGTAAATAAACTTGCCGAATAATGGAGAAGACAGAGTCACATCTGGGCATCTCTTGTCACCAAATTGAGCTTCAAGTACCAGGATTAGGTTACTTCTAATTAAGACATTGGCTTAAAGATTCCCTTGGGAATCCCCAAACAAACTAGGCTCTTTCTAAGACTATAAGTTTCTCTCCACAGACTGATGACAAAGCCCCACTACTGAAGACACCTACTCAATTCACTGAACAGAGAAGTTGAGCTACTCCCTACATAGAGCCTATACCCTTACTTACTAGTATTTTTGGTATAGAATGATACTCTGCATACTTCCAAAAAAGAAATGCATAAATCAACCCAGCAACAAAATTTTTGACATATGATGCTATCCTGTCTGCAAGATATGCTTGTGTAATTGTGGCATAAATCTAGTGGAAGCAACAACAAAAAAATAACTGATTTGACTTGAGGCTCACATCATAAGAACCCCATACCTAATACCGTTTAGATAACCAAGAAATTCAGCCAGAATAGCTTAGTGTGCCACAGTAAACCCAGATGTTCTAAAAAGGAAAAGAAAGGCAGCAATAAAATGACACTAATGACATGTTACTCAATCATCAGAGAAGCTGCAGCCTGTAGCAGATATGCATACATATAGAAGCCAATAGCCAGACAGAGAAAGACCATGAACCATTCAGCCCTAAATGGGATGTCACCCTTAAGTCCCTCTCCTTGGTGTTCATGGTACTCCATGAAAGTGGATGCAGAAAGAGTGTAAGAACTAGAGGGGTTGGATGATACCAAAATTTCAAAGTCCTCTGAATCGACAAAATAGATACACACATGGGGTAGGATGTAAGGCTCTACAGACATCTGCACCAGGGTTCTAGAGCTGAAAGAAAAAGTTGTCATATGCCCCCCATCCTTTTCATAGAAGCAGTCTCCACTTGTAAATGAAAATTTAGTTTTCTCTAAGAGAAAGAAGACAAACTACTCTTAAAGTAGGCTGCATGCCCAACAGTAGATGGCCAACAGACAACCAATTCAATTGTGTCTTTGGAGGTTCATTGTTTCATAATTAAGTGTCAAGGATTTTCCCTTTTTAAAAAATGTATCTTATTTTTTTGTTTTTATATATTCCTCTACCTTTATAATAAGATACAAAGTAATGGAGGAAACTGAAACGCATGTTACCAAGTAAAGTCCAATGTGAAAAAAGCTAAAGAAACACACAATCCTGACTATTTTGTTTTGATACAGTGTCTCATGTACACCAAGCTGGCCTCAAACTCAAAATGAAAATGCCTATTACCTCTATTTCCGAAGTGCTCTAAGTATAAGCCTTTGGTACCATGCACTGCTTAATTTTGTATATTGTATTATATAGTAAACTGGATAAACAGTTTTTATAGACTAAAGCCCACATATCAAAATGTGTTCCCTAAATTATGCTACATTTATAAATTGGAGTACTATGTATATATACCTATATTAGGCAGGGGTCTCTAGAATAATAGAACTCTATCATCTATTGATCTATCTGTCTGTCTATCTATCTATCTCTCTATCTCTTTATATAAAGTGAATTTTTTGAATGACTTATAGATTGTAATCCAGTTAGTTAAACAATTGCTGGCTGTGAACAAAAGGTCCAAAAATTCAGTATTTTTCTCAGTCCATAAGGCTGGATGTCTCAGCTGGTCTTCACTAGATACTGGAATCCTAAAGAAGTAGGCTCTAATGTCAATGAAGGAATGGATGAACAGGGAAGGCAAGGGCACACAGGCAAAGAGCAAAACCTTCCTTCTTCTATTTCCTTGTATAGACGTCCAGAAGAAAGGTATGGCTAAAACTAAAGGTGTGTCTTCCTACCTCAAGATCTAGATAAAAGACATAACGTCTTTTCACCTCAGAATCAATGTTTTTTTGTCTTACCCCATCAAATATCCAGACTGGAAGTGAATTCACCTACTTCAAACCAAACAAAACAATCTCTCACAGGTATGCTTTCCATTTCTGGAGTATAGTTCATTCCAGCTGTAGTCAAGTTGAAAATAAATAATTACCATCACCATACCCAACAAGTACAGTTTTAACAAATTAGTTAGATCTGTATTCTCTCTCTCTCTCTCTCTCTCTCTCTCTCTCTCTCTCTCTCTCTCTCTCTCTCTCTCTCTGTGTGTGTGTGTGTGTGTGTGTGATATTTTATGAATCACTATAGGAGGACTGGGCTTTGTGGAATTAAACTTGCCACTCCAGTTCTAGACAGGCTGAGGAAGAAGAAATTGTCTCAATTTCAAGGCTACCCTGGGCTACATAGCTTGTTTATGTGATGCTGAGCAATAGAGTGAAACCTTGTCTTAAGAAATAAACATGAGTCTACTTACAAATGCCATTTATAAAAGAAGCCAGATGGCCAGAGATTGAGAATAATGTTGACAGGTAGGATGTGGGGAGGAAATGTGAGATTAGGGGACACAGAGGAATAACTATGCAAACAAGCTATGTGATCTAATTTACAATGTGAAGGCAATGAATAATAGCAGTATTCAGGGGCTTTGCTAAGCTAAATAATGAAACAAAACAAAAAAATGAATGATTGTCTTCCTTAGAATAAAAGAAAAGCCTAGCAAACAAAAATAATGATTATTATCCTAGACAGTGTAAGTAAGAAGGCAAAACATGCACTAGTAATGAGCATAGCCCAGGTCACCTGCCCATTTATATAAGTCAATGTGAGACTAAAAGGAAGAGACTTCAGTAAAACCTTGCTGCTCTACTGGAGTTGGGTGTATGCTCATTCTGAGGACGTCTTTTCATCCAGAGATCCTCTACATTTTCTCTGTGAATTACTGAGAGGATTTCTATCATCATACTTTCAGACATTGTACACAAGGTTTCTCCCACAGTGTTCAGAAAGGAAGAGGGAGACTAACCATCAGGAATCACTCCATGGAATACTCTGCTAATGATGTCATCCACACAACACACAATGCTTTTCCAGAATCTAAGCCAACTACAGAGAAGGAAAGTACCCAGTCCTTCTTCACCTGACCATCCTCTCACCTAAGGAACACTATTGATCGTCACAGCTCTGGAACAGAAACCCATCAAGAACTTGGGCCAGTGCAGTATCCTGTTGTGGTAGCATGGTAACAGAGCAGCACTTCCATAGTATTAAGGAAACCAGGATCAGAGCAGTACAGTTTTATTGCATCTGTTTGATAAAATAAAACGGTGTGTTTTTATTGCATCTGTTTGAGCTAAAAGGCTCAGACTCAGCTTAAGAAATGGTTATGACAGTAACCTAAAGACAAAGGAAGATAGGAAGTAAAAGAATGGTATGCATAGCTGTAGGTGCCAAAAACAAAGACAAATATTAGACCATCATTCATACACCTTCACAGTAAGGGTTAACTTACTTCAGTTTCTATACCTTGCATGTGATATCCAACCAACAAAATAAATAAACTAACAAACCAGTTGCCATGCTTGGTAAAATTCAAGGAAAACTAGTAGAAAGAAAGATCATGCGTCAAACAGATAGATAGTCAGATATTTTGGAGTCAAATTTCCACTAATTTGAAGCATTCCAGATGAGTAAACAGGACAAATGAAAAGTTAAAAACAAGAACTGGGTAACACAAATTAGGACTGTATTGGTATATTTAAGGAAAGAAAACTGTATATACTAAAATAAAAGCATGAAAATGACAAAGCCTGCAATGAACTTTTGAAAAATTTTCATACTTTCTAATGCCAGAAGTGCTTATTATTGAATGAAAATAAGAAGCAGAAGAAACAGTTTGAAGTAAAAATGACATAATTCTCCAAAACTATCTGAAAAATACTGCAGATCCAAAAAAACGTACAGAAGAACAAGCTACTTAGATAAAAAGATGGAAATTACACAAAGGCAGCAAACAGCATCAATGACTATGACATCACTCAGAAAGGAACCAGAGCTAGACAGAAAATCCTGAAAACAGCAGACAAACTCATTTAACTATAGAACAAAGATAAAAAAGCATGCATCAGATCTCTTATTTCAAGCATATGTGTATCAGTGTAGGATGTGAAATTATGAGGTGTTGAAATGAAAATTGGTATACCAGCAGAGAATTCCAGATCGAGGGAAGTTAAGTCTTCAAACTTAAAGGAGAAATGCATTCTTTCATGAGAAAATAGAAGTTAAGGGAATTCACTGAAAACAAATTTGTTCAAGAGTTGTAGAAACAAATTCTTCAGAGAAATGGAACATGACAAATATTTGAAATGTGAAACTAAGTCAAGTGTGAGTGTTTGAAAATGAAGAAAAGTGAAGAAATAGAAGAAACTCTTTATTTTCATTTACTAACTTTTAATGTACCTGATAACTTATTTCAATTGTAATCTTTTAAATGCCTTTTTGTTTGTTTCTTTGTTAATGTTTCAGTGGGAACCAGAAGTATGTTTACAATTTTGACAGTCTGGTACAAAACATCCAGAAATAAACACAAAATCTCCAAAGTAACACTGGGCACAGGACTGATATTCCAGTATGTTGGGAAAAACAAAACAACTTGACGTCTTTTGCTGAGATCTTGCCTGTGTCTGTCTCTAGAGAACATTTTGCTAATGCCAAAACTGTCTTTGTTCCCAACACCAAGATATGTTCTAAAGACCTGGCAAAATCCCTACACCCATAACAGAAAGGTAAGTGGAAAACTCACCCTAAATATTTAAAGTTTAAATAGCATACTATTAAACAAAACACAATTCAATGCAGAAGACCCTAAAAAATTACAAATACTTGGTCTGGATCATGAAACACAATCAAAATATGAGAAACTGCTATAGCCAAGAAATAAAATAATAATGCAACTATATAGAATAAAAAAGAAGTAATCTGAGAAAACATGAATTTTGTTAACAAAAGTTTATTAGCAGTGATTTGTTAACTACAAAATGTAAACTGTGCTGAAATAAGATGTGAATTTTTGATGAAGCTGGATGAATCACAATTGTTTCCTTAATCATTTTCTCCAATGTTATGCAAAGCAAAATTTTGCTAAGTATTAATTCAAGATTAAAATCTAACTGTTTTTGAGGTCTAGTTTGTTCATTTTAGATGCTAGGGTAACATATTTCATCTTTCAAGGCTTTAATTTTTACCTTATGAAACAAAAAGACAGAAGGAAGATGTGCCTACAATTCCACAAGATAAGTTCCCTGTGGTGTTTTGTGTAGAATTCTGCAGCATGAAGAACATACAAAATGAAGGTGATTTTTAGCTCAGCCAAGAATGATATCATCACATATTTCCTATTAAATGTGAAATAAACTCGAATGAAATTGCTGTATGAGAAATTCCATAGTATAAGGACTCAAATTTAAAATATCTATTTATTGCTTTCATTAATATTCCTCTTCTATCCTTCATTAGTTGAATATCTTTTGAATGAATAAATGTTGTAATTTTTGCCCTTGGATTGTCACTTGGCTGAATGTCAGAGAGAGTTCACTGGTCTTTATCATGAAAGCACTTTTAGAAATGCATTCTTGTATTGCTTCGAATGGCTCCTAGAGCTGAAGACTTACATATTCATATATTCTATGACACAATGACCTTTATTATAACTGATAGCACCTTCCTTGGGAGAGTTACTAGTCATGTCCAAGTATATGGTATAAATAAGTAAAGAAAAATGTGATTCATACATTTTGTTGTCCGAAATATGTATATACATATCTGGGAGAAGACAGGTAAGACATCTGAACAGTAATTTAATAGGATTGACTCCCCAGAGCCAACCATGAAATGACACATTGTGTATGATAAATCTAGCAGATCTTGGTCTATCCTTTATATGAATCTATATTTTTTATGTCATTCTTAGTAATCTACACTTTCTCTCTAGTTTAGCCATTTATTTAAAGGGTGATGATGGCAGGTATTTTAAATAGAATTGAGATAAATTCAGAACCACTGTGAGAAGCTATGCTCTCTGGCAGCCAGTGTCTTGCAAAAAGTAGTAGTAAGCCAGAATGGTTGCTGCCAATTTATTAGTTGAAACTAGTAGCTTTGTGAAAAAACTTTGAAAAATAATCTTTCCCAATCAAGAAACATCCTCAAGATTGTAGCTGTAAAAAAAGCAAGTAGTATTTTGTAATAAAGATTCTGGTGATGATGATATGGAATAACCAATGTCTTTGGCAAACTGCCTACACACTTGTGTACTCACTACAAAACTGATTCTGAGTCAGTCTTCTTCCATTGGACAAAATGCTCATGAGAACAAGTGTTAACTGTGCTGCACTAAACATATTGAAAGTAACTGAAAGATCAATTTTGGAAACAGAATAGGATTAATGTTAAACTGTTCCTTGTATATTGTTATATTAATTCATTTAGTTAAGATTAAGATAGGTTATTTATTATTTTCATATCAAGGTAGAAGAAACTAAAGTCAAAATATAAACCTCCATGACTATGTTGTATCTACCTACCTATCTGTCACTGTTTATCTATCTATCTTCTGTCTATCTAACTGTCAATCTGTATGTCTGTGCATATAAATAAATATGTTACTATTCATTTAGGTCCCATAGGTTCTACACTATATGCTTATTTTTAACTATAGCTTTATCTATAGACTGAAATAAATATTTGTGCATATTTAACATTCATTACATGTGTTCATTTATTTTTGAGGCATGCCATATCAACCTGCATCTCTTTTAAAATTCATAATTCTGTTTACAAATTCTTCACAGCATTGGAAGAAATGGAAAATAGTGTTAAACAAGTTTTGTATTCAAAATAATTAGAATATAAACCCAAAGATAATTGTTTTTTACCTCTCTAAAAATATTTAATTTAACCTAAGATTCCTTTATGTCTTGGAAGTAAACGAATAATGAACAAACCCTGCTTTGTCTTCAATATCCTCAAGAAAAATTCTTTTAGTTTGAATTCAAAAGACACACTGTGATTGAATATTTTCCTTAATTTAACACCCCTTGGTCAAGAAAATAGGTCAATGAATAAACAGAAAACAAGTATTGTGAAGAAATAAGAAATAACGTTAGTACTAGAATCATTGATAGATTATTTTATTAATCACTGTAGATAAAAACATAATACTACAAGGTAATTTTCATGAAACGATTATAAATTTGTAGAATTCCTACATAATATGGAGACATGAAGTAGACATCAGAATGCCTGAACCCCAGGGGTTGAATTTTAAAATGTCATTCTTGGTTGAAATGGAACTAAAGTTCTATTGACAGAGACAAGAATGAAAAGCAAGTTGAAAATAAATCAAGAATTTGGATGAGGACCCCAGTCCATGGTGAAATCAATATACCATCAGATGGCCTATGTTCTTATGTTTGTGTCAGTGTTAATGATCATATTGATAACATTAAGTTTCCTTCCAAAGGTGTATGTAAAAACTGGACTGAATTCCAAATAGATTCTTAAAGTATTTAGAGATCTTTGTCTGATTTATCTAACATAGATTTCATGTACATTAGATGACGGCATAAGCTGTTCAACAAGCAAATGGCTTTTATGGTATAGTGTTGGTCCCAAAGCACTTTTTTGCAACATAAGACTTATATTAGATTTCAAATTCTTTTCTCAGTTGGCTATGGTTTCAACTGTCTAATGTCATGGGACACAGACACGCACTAGTACCACTATTTTTGGATTGGACTTCCTAGACATAGCATCTCTACATCTTCACTGAGTGTACTGTGCCCCACTCAGCTATCACTTTATGGCTTGGTATTTTTCATATTAGGAGCTTCATAATAGCCAATAAAATCAGATATTGCTGAAGATGTGAGGGACTAAGTTTTCTAATAACTTTTCTAAAATTAATTCTTGATTATTTATTATTTCAGCAACAGCATTTGACATTTCTCTTCCAGAAAAGAAGTCATAAGCGTAATCTTAATTATGTCTGGATTATAACAAGTTTGTTGCATTAAAAGGTTCCTAGAGAATCACATCACAATGACAATATCCCAGAGCCAGTAATGAGGTATCTTGAATTATTTAATAATGGCAAATGTTCTTCATACCTTTGCTGGAAGTAATCAATTTTTCAATATCATGTTGTAAGACAATTTTGTCAAAACGTTGGACAATGTACGGTATCAAATATATAGAGTCATTTTAATTTTCTAGAGTGCAGTAACCAGCTCTGCTTAGCAATTTCAGAGTTGAATATTTTAACTCAGAAATCATAGGCACCAAATCACTGTGTGAACATTTTATCTCAAGTTTACATAAGTATCATATGCTGGTCAGGGAATTAATTCAGTGGGGGGGCCGAGACCTAAACTCTACAATTACAGTCCTGTATGTATGCAACAATTATCTGTCATAAAGTCATTTGAAATTATTTGACTCTGAGGCTATGAAAAAGTAGATTCTGAGTGGCTGTCAATATATTTCAAAGATAGTATATGTTTGATTTTTTTTCCTCAATGAGAAAGCAAAACTTTGTATGTTTCTTTGTACTGTTATTTTTTCTTTTTCTGTGAAGTCTGCCTCATACTCTTTGAAGTGAGTTGTTCCTGAGAATGTTAGTTGCTTCACTGACAGGTGAATAGATTTTATCTCACCAAGACATTAACATAGAGCTTCAAATAGTATCAGTTGCATGGCATTTTAAAAAAATTCTGATGTACACAAAGTACCTCTTTGTACCAGCTAGTTTTTTTATATTAATATGGCACAAGCTACTGTTATTAGAAGGAGGATGCTCAATCAACAAAATGCTACCATAAGATTTGGCTGTAGCCAAGCCTGTAGGGCACTGGACAGGTGGTCCTGATTTCTATAGAAAGCAGGATGAACAAGATATGGAAGCAGCCTCCATGGTCTCTGCACCAGGTCTTGCCTTTGGGTTCTTGCCTTGTTTAAGTTCCTACCCTGACTTACCTCAAAAATGAATAATGATTTGGAACCACAAGACAAACAAACCTTTCCTCTTCAAATAGTTTTGATTATGGTATTTCACCACAGCAATAGTAACCTTTTCAAAAAACTTTCAAGAAAATATTATGGGTTATATGCTAAATGGTTCTTAATATCAAAACTAACTGCCTTCTAGATTGTATGTTTTAGTATAAGAATATAGAACACCTTATTTTTCAATTTTTTGAGATTTTAATATGTTTATATTTGTCCCTGACCTTCTGTCACCTCCCTTCAAATCCTCCCATATATACATTTTCACACTCCTTCTAATTTTTGGTATCTTTTTGTCACTAATTGTTGTATGCATATATTTGTATTTACTTATATATTCTTTTTAATTTTTTATTAATCACTCCATTCATTTACATCTCAAATGATATCCCACTTCCCAGTTATCCCCTCTACCAACCACCCACCTCATGATATCTCACTTCCATGTTTTCTCTCCGCCACCCCACTATCCCACATCTGCCCTACCCCCTCTCTTTTGGCTGTATGAGAGTGCTCTCCCACTTCCACACTCTCCCAGACCACCATTCCAGAATCCCCCTACTCTATATTCTTAAATATAAACTGTTGAGTTCATATAATGTAAATTGCAGTGCTGATTGTCTGGCAGTAGCCAACCAATTGGTATTACTTTTTCTCAAGAAGACCATCTGTCAACCCTCAGCTTTCCTTGCTTGCCTTTGGCTCTTTGTGTAGGACTGAAGCCTCAGGGTTATTTTTTTTTCCCAACCAGTATAGCATGTTCATCGACATCATCTGTATTCTGATATAATTTAATACAAAGGCATGTCTCTCAGCTTTTCTGCATCAACACTGCTCCTAGACTGACTTTATATGCATAAGCTTTGCCGGTTCACTTCAATAACACTGACAGTTGATGACTTTCATTCTTATTGAAAATGCTTTCTTACTTTAATAACTTTACACTCTACACTATTCTGAAGTTCATAGTGGAAAACACAATTTTTGGTCTCTTCTTCATGCAGCAAACATAACAACCCCTTCAAGCTACAATAGGTGATTTTCCTACCCCTAAATCCACGATGGTTTCTAATATCACTAAGAATAATATAAAACATTGATGATATTATCAAGACTCAGGTATTCTGGTTATTACTTTGACCCATTCGGAAGCCATGCCACCATTGTCTGTGGGTCTCAGCCACACAGATTTGCTTTCTTTTCTTTACTCATCAAGCCTGGTTTGAGCTTAGTACCTTTATACTTGTTGAACCTCATTCTCAAACATGCAGTGTTTCATTTCCTCACAGGTAATATTCTGAGTAGAGATTCAGACAATGTCAATGGACCTTCTTAATTAAATCATATCATTTGATTCCAATATATTATCTTTTTGATTGTTTCCTTTTGCTTTAACATATTCATAACCATGAAAGGAACGCACAGGAATGAGTTTACCATCTGCACCACTTACAATGTAAGGTCTGAGGCAGTTCCCTGGAATTTTAAAGAGAGCCTGCTATTTTTAACCCTCCAGTAAGGATTTATTGTGTGGATAAATAAAATAATGAATTCAATTTTAACAACACCAATCTATACATTTTCTAAGATATTATCTCTACTTATGCTGATTATATCATGAAGTATGGATAGAATTGGGTCTGATGTTATCTTTAAAACCAATGAAGTAAACAGTTATATACTATCACTTATGAGGGTCCCTTTAATGCCAAACTTGAACTGTTTAAGAGTCTATAAAATTCTACAGAAAAAAGACAATTTTACAGTCTGTTATCTATACTACTGACAAAATTGGAGGACTCAATGGATATTAAAACTTTGTGATAGAAGTAGCAAAACTTTTGCAGACAGCTGCTCTCTTCTGGAATTTAAATCTTGAAACAATTCCTGACAGTAGAAGGGGAAATTAGCCTTCCTACCAATCTAGACGTTCATCAAAAGTTTTAGTCTTTAATATGAAATGACAATGAACATGAATTTTTATGGTGAAGAAGTCTACAATGACATACTTTTAGAAGAACAGTTTCATTGTCTGCCTGAGTGCCTCCCCTTTAGAGTGGATTTTAAAAGTCTATTAGTACCAGGATGCCAAAGAATGATTTTGGAAATAAGATTTTTAAAAACAGCAGCCTCTGTACTCACTCAGTCCATCATTAAACATAATAGCTGGTTCTTGTGTCTTTATTCCATTGTTGTATAACACTTTCTGGATTTTTGAAGAACAACCCAACACAATGTTATGCAGTTTTTTTTGTTTGTTTGTTTTTTTTGTTTTGTTTTGTTTTGTTTTGTTTTGCTAAACCCAAGCTCCACATATCTCTCTATGTTTTCTCAACTTGTCACAGACTAAGTATGTCTCTAAAGAGAAAACCTCAGTTGAGGAAATATTTCTATAAAATGAGCTGTAAGTAAGCCAGGGGATGGATGAAATGTGTTGCTATTGATGTAAGGGGGTTAAGCTCACAAGGGGTAATGCTAACCCTGGCACCCAGATTGTCCTGAGTTTAGGTTGCATAACAGGTTCCTCTATGATAAACTATAATCTGTCAAATGAAACAAATTCTTTTTACCTCAAACTGCTTTTGGTCAAGGCCTCTATCCCAGCAATAGAAAGCAAACTAGGACAGTATGCTGCATTGTATTAAAACTTTGCAGTCAACAAGATGATTCATATTTATCTGTCTCTATAGATTAACAAATAGCATTCCTTTATGTAGGTAATGGACTATGGACTAGTCACTGTGATTTTAATCAATACATGCACCATTTGGATTATATTCCTGTTATAATTTATCCTTCTCAGATCTCTGACAGTGATGGCTAGGCTAACTGAAATTTTGTGACCTAAGCAAAAGCAGATAATCAGCTCCTTCCCCCAAGGCTGCTGCCAACTTGTTAGTTCACTAATTCGTTTATTTGTTAATGAAAGCTACTTGGTCTCTTGTTAAGAAATGTAAACAAGTCTACCTGTTCACAGGCTTCATGTTAAAGGATAAACAGATTTCAGATTTGTAATTTTCATTAAAGGAATATTCTTTCTTTCTTTCTTTCTTTCTTTCTTTCTTTTCTTTCTTTCTTTCTTTCTTTCTTTTTTTTTTTACATTTGCTAGCTTTTATTGAAAATAATTATTTTCTTGTAGAACAAACTCAACTTTAATGACATTAAGACATTAAGAGATAGCACCTAAAGCTGTTTGGCAAAGAATTGTTGGTCTCAAGGCTAGACTGCATAGATTTGAATTTTGCTGTTTTTGTTTGTTTGTTTGTTTGTTTGTTTGATTTTGCAGTGTGCTCTCAAGAAGTCATCTGACCTTACCCATTTTTCTACATCTTTAAAATATAAAGCTGATGTTCTCAATGCTTCATAGGTATTACATGGATTGATTGTTCTAACACACCTATAACAGCAGCTGGGACACATTTCAGGCTCGGTGAATGTTTCTTGCCAGTCTTGTTGCTGTTATGTTTGGTGTTCAGCGTGAACTTTATCTCCGTGATAGTTTGGTAACATTGCATTAAGAGAGAGTTAGTCTAACTATGCGAAACTCAGTCACGAATCACTTGTCTGTGTATAACAGCCAGCTGACATTTTTGTTAGTGTTTTTTGAATTCTATCTTTGTATTTTTAGTACTCAGTAGTATTTTTTTGTATTTTTCTTTTTTATTAGATTTACATTTCAGATTTTATCTCCTTACCCCATACCCACCCTCGCACCCAGTAACCCCCTATCCCATCCCCCTTCTTCCAACTTCTATGAGGATGTGCCCCTACCTACCCTCCCACTCTCACCTCCCAACCCTCAAATTCCCCCAACTCGGTGTCCAGCCTTCATGGGACCAAGGATCTCCTCTCCTACCTATGCCTGACAAGGCCATAGTCCCCTACATATACAGATGGAGTCATGGGTCCCTCCCTATATGCTCCCAGGCTGGTGGTTTAGACTCTGGGGAGCTCTGGTTGGTTGGTATTGTTGCTCTCCTCATGGGGCCACAAACCCTTTCAGCTCCTTCAGTCTTCTCTCTAACTCCTCCATTGGGAACCCAATGATCAGTTCAATAGTTAACTGTGAGCATCTGCCTCTGAATATGTCAGATTCTGGCAGACCTCTAAAAAGACAGTTATATCAGGCTCCTGTCAGCATGTACTTCCTGACATCTACATCAGCATCTACCTTTGGTGACTGCACATGGGATGGATACCTAGGTGCAATGGTCTCCAGAGGCCCCTCCTTCAGATTCTGTCCCACACTTTGTCTCCATAGTTACTCCCTTGAGTATTTTGTTACTCCTAAGTAGGACTGAAGCATCCACACTTGGTCTTCCTTCTTCATGAACTTCATGTGGTCTGTGAGTTGAATCTTGGCTATTTCAAGCTTGAGGAACATGCTTTCAATTGACTGTTTTCATTAATAATTACTTACATCTCTGTTAAATGATTTTAAAAAATGGTTCAGTGTCCATGCAAAGCCTAATGATAGAAAATATTAAATAGGTTCTAAGGATCTCAAAAATGATCTTAGATGTACTGAGTTAAAAAATATTTCATATATTTTTCTTTTTTTAAAATTGAATATTTTCTTTATTTACATTTCAAATGTTATCCCCTTTCTTGGTTTTCCTGCCCCCCAAACCCCATATTCCATCCCCCCTTCTTTGCTTCTATGCTGGTGCTCCCCCGCCCATCCACCATCCCAGCCCTTGATTCGCCTACACTGGAGCATTGAGACTTCACAGGTCCAAGGGCCTCTTCTCCCATTGATGCCCAACAAGGCCATCCTCTACTACATATGCAGCTGGAGCCATGGGTTCTTTCATGTGTACTCTTTGGTTGGTGGTTTTGTTTCTGGGAGATCTGGGTGATCTGGTTGGTTGATATTGTTGTTCCTCCTGTGAGGTTGCAAACCCCTTCAGCTCCTTCAGTCCTTTCTCTAAGTTCTCCATTGCAGACCTTATTGGGGACCCTGTCCTCAGTCCAATGGTTGGCTGCGAGCATTCTGTCTATATTTGTCAGGCTCTGGCAAAGCCTCTCAGGAGACAGCTATATCAGCTATGTCAGGCTCCAGTCAGCATGCACTTCTTGGCATCCAAAATAGTGTCTAGATTTGGCAACTGTATATGGGATGGATCTTCAGATGGGGCAGTCTTTGGATGGCCTTTCCTTCAGTCTCTGCTCTATACTTTGTCTTCATATTTGATACCATCAGTATTTTGTTCCCCTTTCTAAGAAGGATGGAAGCACCCACACTTAGGCCTTCCTTCTTGAGCTTCATGTTGTCTGTGAATTACTCTCATTTAAAGAGTATCTTTTCCCTTCAAATTAGGCAAAAATTCCTCTTGGGCTCCTCCATTTTGGTGTTTTAGTTAATTCCAGATACAGTCAAGTTGACAACTAAAAATATCCATCACACAAATTAAAGGAAACTAGATCCCACATCACGGTATGTTTTGATGTAATACAAAAGCGAAGCCTCCATTATCCACACCTGATATAGTTAGATCCAGAACCTACCTTTGGTCTATTCTGCACAGTAAAGGAACTAAAAAATATTTTCCAATGAAAATAGGTATAGCACTGTTTTATTTTGTAAAGTTTAACACCTAATCTGTGCCTGTCAGTTGTATATTTCTCTTTGTCATCTGTCCATATGTGTTTATGAACTAACACTTTTTTGAGTTTTACATTTCATTAACTCTAAATGCCAATTAAGAAAGATAGGGGGAACTTGTGTGAGTTATAATACACACATGTGGTTTTATCTACACCATTTTAGCAAAATCCATATTTAATAAAACCAAAAATACAGCTAAATTTTATGATTCTAATCACTGGAAAAAAATTAAATGTGCTTTTTTTTCTGTATTCACATAGGGAAAAATGTGCACATCTCCAGAGTAAGCATCCTTTCTTTCATCTTCCTTTCTATAATTAGCTAATACTCATTTTTTTCATGCTGAACTTTCTTAGTTGGCAGCACTGTTTAGGTGATCATTCACAAAACTTATTATGTTTATACTTTGTTCATAACATCGTCCATCAGAAAGATATAGTCATCTTCTGTTCAAAAGACAATGGGAAGACATGGAAGAAATCTGGGTTTTAGGATACCCTAATAAATACATTATGCAAAACAATGTACTCTTGCATTGGGTTGGATTTTAATGGCAAAACAATAGTGAACTCTGATTCCTGGCAGTTGTTACATTATTTGTATGGTTGCTGTTAAAATGTAATTCAGAAAACAGTTTCAAGATGACATGAACAAAGGTAACCTGGTGAGGCTTTAGAACAATCCTTGATTGGTTGCACTACAAAAGCCATTTTCTATTTCAGGTAAAATATGATGAACAGATTTATATCCTTACAAAGCTGAGGAAGATCATTAGATTGTGTCATCTTTATGTCTTGGAACAGTGAATCACCAGATCCCAGAATGGTGTCCATATGACTGGAACCAAACAGCATATACCACATTTTGTGTCCATATGTATGGAACCAGACAGCATACACCACATTTTGTATCCATATGTATGGAACAAGTGAGCATACTGTGTGTTCACTGAGCTCTAATCTAGTAAACACAGACTGTGAATCCTATCTAGTCCTTATTCTCATAATATAGCTCAATTGAAATAGTGGGGTAAGGTGGGAGTGAGAATTGAAGACATATGTAAAGATTTTCAAACATTTTTTTTCCTGGTAGAGTAGATTGTATCTTGGTCACCTCAGCAGCTCTCACCTTGTTAGTAACATCTGTTTGGTTCATTTTGTTACCTGGCAATATTTTTCTGTGTGCTGATTCCCCAGCTATTTGATAATCTGCTATTGGTCATTTCAAAAGCATCTAGGCTTAAAAAGATAGTAACTTAAAGTGAGCATCCAGCAATTATACTCCAATAAGACTAAAATTTAATGTGTGCATTAGTCATAGTCCTATTATTCTTAGTTCACTCTTTATTCTGCACATAAAAATGTTACTTCAAAACACCAAAATTTGGGATGTTTTAGAGGATCATATTAATATTTGATTGTCAAGAGGACATAACAATTACATATTCATGTATGGGACATTTCTTATCTAATTTATTTCAGAATCTTTTCTGGCATTTATGTAAGAACTGTTATTTTTTGTTTCACAATTGTAAGTAAATTACTTCAAATTCTGTTAGTTTTAAAAATTAGTGTTTTTATATTTACTTTCTTATCTCATAAAAATATATTATTAAGGATAAACTTTATGGAATCTATGAAGTGATAATTTTCCTTATGATTAATAATTTTCACTAAATGGTACGTCTATAACTTTTTATTCTTTGTAATTCCTATGTAATTCTTTATTTTTTTACTTGTAATAAATAAAGATAAATCAAAATTTCAGGAGAGAAGAATTTTTGGACTGCCTTATTTTAAAAAAAAAAGTATTTGGTTAAAGCATTGCAAAGACTTGGCCAACAGTATTAAATTTAAAGACAATAAAACAGAATCAAGTCACTTAAAAATGTTTATTAGTCCAAACTAAATAAAAAAGTCCTAAGGAGGATATACTTCATTGAATGAGACTTTTCCCCTATAGACTCAAATGTACAAATACCTGGTCCCCAGCTGGTAGCACCATTTGAGTGCATCAAAGAGGTGTGGCCTTGCTGAAAGAAGTATGTCAAAGTTGGACTCTGAGAATTTGAACACTAAATGCTGTGCCATGTTCCCTCCAAATGCCTTTCAATATATTTTTCCCAAACATTCAAGTAGCACCTGAACAATGTGTCAATCTCTTTGAGACATGGGACGTGGCATGGAGGTAAACATACTCACCACAGAAAACATACTTAGACATGATATACTAAACAGATTGGGTAGTGTGCTTCAAACAAAGGAACTGCAGAGAGCTCCTTTCACCCTGATATTTCCCAAGGGAAAATTCTGGGGAGGTACAAGACAGAATGGGACTGTAGGTTGGGGATATTTCACAAATCTAACAGGTTTTCAGAGCAGGTTTTTAAATAAAAGAGAGTACTACATGATCTATAGGAAACAAATCATGAACCAATTTTAAGATTGATAGATAGATATAAAACATGCTTTTAAGTAAAAATTATAGAAAGTTATCTGAGGCAAATGAAAGACAGAGAATGTATTAGGATTAGTTTCAAGCAAATAATCTTCCTCTGTCATAGAAAAAAGCATTGTAAAACAATAGTAAGGTTCTAATGCAGAGTGTTTTTTATAAATTTATTGAGAAAATAATAGAATGTATATACTTCAGAATATGTGTTATGAAAAGAGAATATATTAATTGGCTTAAAATGTATAATATCTCTTATATTTGGGCCTTTGATTCAAATATATAGGTTTAAGAATATAATTTGAAATAACTTCAGAAACCAGAAAAAATAGAAAGAAACCATGAGGCAGTGGTGAAAAAGAAGCTCTAGAGTGGAGGATAGTAGGATGCAGGTGATATGCAGAAAGGGTTTAAAAACTGAAGGGGAAGAAGAAAAGGAAGAATAGATGAATATCAATAAAGATACTTTTAAAAGCTATAGGAAAAGACTCAATATTATAAGATTATGAAAAATGTGAGTATAGGAATTGATACATGGAATTTAAATAAGCTTATGCCACATTATATGATAATGAGCTCCCCAACAGCTTTAAACTCTCTAACAAAACAGTGGCAAGTGTTGGACACCTCACTTTCATATCTTGGTCAGAGGATACCAAGAGACTTTCTAAACAATATAGGCTGTCACTAGTACTGTTCACTGACTCCAAGAACTCTAAGGTAAAACTCTATTGCTTAATACACTACACACTTGAGACAAAAACCTTGGAGGAATAGACCTGGAACTGACCAGGATGCCTCATTATCCCTAAAAATTAGCTCTCATATTATCAAACTGACATTTTACAGCAAAAAGACCTAACAGATCTACAGACAGCTCTAGCAAAACACTAAGAAATATACATTCAACTTGGAAGCCCAAAAGCAATTCTAAAACAGAACACAAACAGGGACATGAAACCAGCCTTGACGAAATCAGAATTATTTAAATGAATCCATGAATCCTTTTACATGGATTGCTGTATATAATTGATCACAGTATAATTAATTATTAAATAAGCAAAAATTAATCTTTAGCAATTACATAAACTCATGTGGATTAAATAAAATATTAATGGATGATAAATGGGTCAAGTAAGAAAGAAAAAGAGAAATAAAAGAACTTTCCTGAAAATAAATTTAAATTAAAACACAGCACAGCAAAACCAGTAAGAGACACTAAAAACAGACTTAAGACAGGTAATTATGGTTCTGGGTTGGTCTATTAAACTAGCAGAGCACAAATTAAAGACTTCATGATGCAACACAAAAAATTGAAAAAAAAAAAAAAACAAGAAGAAATCAATCCAAGGCCAAGTAAATGGGAAGAAAGCACAAAGTTCAGAGAAAAATTGAATAAAAAAATAAAAGAAACACTGTAAATCAATGAATATTAAAGTTGATTCTCTGAGAATATAAACAATATCAGTATACACTTGAATTAAATAATTGAAAGAAAGATATGATCTACATTAACAAATAAACAAGGAAACGTTAAGGAGACAGAAAGAAGTTAAGTCCATTATAAGGGAATCCTTAAATATAAAATCCTAAAATAAATTGACTAAACATCAAAACCACCAAAGTTAAGCCAAGAAAAGATCAACAACTTAAACAGAAGCATAACTAATGGCAAGATTAAAACAGAAAACAAACAGACACACAAAACATGTATTACAATTGAAAAATTCCAATCATAGGTGCAGTCACTGCAGGATTTAATTGACTTTTAAGGAAGACTGACAATCCATACTTCTTAAATTACTTTAAGCAGTAGAAACAGAGCAAATGTCTCCAAAGTCCTTCTACAACATCACTATTATTCAAATAATAATAATAATAATAATAATAATGATAATAATAATAATAATAATAAAGTAGGTATGGACATAACAGAGGAAAACCAGAGACCAATAGCCCTGATGATCATAGGCACAAAATTCCAATAAAATATTTGTATGTTGAATACAGACATTTATCAAAAAAAACCCTATAATTAACCTGGTTCTATCAAAGAGATACACGATTGGTTGAAAATATACAAATCAATAAACATAAAAAGGCATATAAATAGGCCTAAAGACAAAAATTACATGATGATCTCCATAAATACAGAAAAATCCGGAGACAAAATGCTATGACTTCATGATAAAAGTCCTAGAGAGATTAGGCCTTGACAAAATATACCTCAGCAATAAAGAATATATTTAATATACACAACAATTTAAAATATCATCCAACATTATTCTAAATGAAGAAAAAAATTGAAACAATCCCATTAAAATCAGGAATGAAACAGATCTGTCTCACTGGCTCCACTTTTATTCAATCTAATACTTGAATCCCTAACTAGTGTACTAAGGCAATAGCAAAGAAATTACAGGGATACAAATAGGGAAAGAGAAAGTTAAATTGCTCCTATTTGCAAATGATGTAACATTATTCATAAGTGACACTGAAATTTCACCAGAAAACTTTTATAATAAATAAGCAATTTCAATGTAGTGGCATGTTACAAAAACAGCTTTCCATCATAAGTAGACTTTCTATATACAAACAACAAATATTCTAAGAGACAGATTGTGGACACAGTGGTAGTCAAAATAAACTCAAAGAAAAAAAAATTATCTCAGGGCAAACCCAACCAAGAACTTGAAAGAAATCAACAATGAAAACTTTAAGTGTCCAAAACAAAAAATTGAGAACATTAATGAAAAAATCATTTCATGTTTTCAGATAAATAGAATTAATATTATGGTAATGAAAAATTTATCAAAAGCAACTTACAGATTCAATGAAATCCCAATCAAACCCCCCACAACATTTTCACAGACACAATAAGTATAAGATACATGTGTAACCTCAGAAACAGACAAATAAAGTTATATTGAACTCAATCCTGAACAAAAAGAGCAATGCTACAGGGATTACAATTACAGAGTTCAAAATATCCCGGATCTATCCTAATAAAAACAACATGATACTGGCAAAAACCAAACTAGTAGATTAATAGAACAATATAGTAGACCTAAACATACACATACAAAATCACAGCCATCTGATATTTCCAAAAAGATGCCAGAAATACATACTGGAGAAAAAACTGCACCATCAGCAAATGGTGGTAGGAAAAGTGAATATGCATTAATACCTGTATCCATCTTTATAAAAAAAGTAACTTCAAATGAACCAAAGACTTCAATCTGAAATATAAAATGCTGTCACTGATAGATGAAAACAGACAGTACCCTGCATCTTGTCATTTAAAAGAACCAACTTAAAACTTGATTAATCTGGTTTTTGGTTGTTGGAATGCCCATCATAAAGCAGAAGCACTGACTATGATACTATGATACAATGAGTAACAGCTCTATTATGGCTGTGGATTTAGCATCCATGCCATTCTAATTAGACAGGAGCAGGTGATAAATAGCAACCCTGTCTTTAACAATAGTAAGCACTACATTTATGCTTCATTCAGTGTGAGCATAGGACATTTGTTCCCTTCTGCACTGAGTATGAATGAATAGACGCACAAATTGCATAGCACTGTTTACAACAAGTTTGAAAGCCAAATTTCAACAACAGACAGATGAGGTTTTGGAGGCAGTAGGTGTTTTCTAAATGAAGATAATTGATTGTTTAAACATGTCACATTCTATTTAGCAAAAGCTTGCAAGAGAAGAGCCATTACTGCTTGTTAGCTGTGCATCACACATAGGAAGAAACCTTGGATCGATATTCAGTAAAATACAAATAGAGCACTAAAAGCCACACTTTTCTAAAACTTTATATAAGTGAAAGCATATCTATTAAAACCCATAATTCACACATGAAAATGTTGAAAACTGCAACTCCACTATACATTTCAATAACTTGAAGTTAGAATTTTGACATACTCATGATAAAGAAGTTAATATAAAAGCAAGCAAAACAAAGAAACAGAAAATGCCAGCATATTTTCTACTATAGAATCCTGGAAAAGTTTGGGAACTCAAGTCAACAGTATCATTCATTGGCTTTAGGATATGAATGATTCTTAAATCTGCTGGATTGGGTGAAAGCAGAAAAAACAGCGCTGAAACTAAGAGTAGGTTAGAATTCAAAACACAGCTAATAAGGAAATGGGAAAATGTCCAGTAAAAGAGAGAGGGAAGATGAAGAGACTAAATATGATTTCCCATAGGCAAATGGAAGCATCCTTTACATGAGGAATCCAACCAATCCGAAAAATCCAGAACAAAGAGACAAAGAAACAAGCAAAGAAAATGTTGCACTCAAGTATTAAGAAAATAGAACATGAGGAAGGTAGAAAATCCATAATATAAAAATCGATGCTAGGAGTGACATTCCTAAAATCTGTAGGAAAATGAAACATGAGATAGGGTTAAAAACCAAAAAGAAGGTACCACTATTTCCTCCTCAACCCCTTTACCCATTACTTTTTACCCATCTCTATTCTTTGATGACACTTGACACAGAAACACTTTCTACCAGGAAACACATAGCCATCACACTTGCCTATGAACCACAAACACACAGAATGAAATACCTACCTAACAAAATAAGAACACATATCTATGGCAATAAGCATTTTAAACATCAAGAATCCAGATACCTAAATCCTAGCATAAAAAAAAGCATGAACAATCAATACAATATTCATCCTCCAGAAGACACCAACTCTACTGCACAAAGCAGGCACACAAAAAGCAATTTAGTTCATGCACAAAGCAAGGATTTGAAAATATTACTATAAATGTATTCAAGGACTTTAAATAAGATGTGAATAAATGGGTTGACTGTGAAAACATAGTAACAACTGAATAAAATAATAAAAACAATTAGAGGCATGAATATAGAAATTAATAAAAAGTAGAATAATTAAAGAAAAAACAAAACTGGAAATGATAATCTATAGAAGTCAAACAAATTTTTCAGAGTAAGTCTCATTAACAGAATATATATATATTCACACACACACACACACACACACACACACACACACACACACACACAGAGTGTCTTTAGTCCCTGGAGATATATATATCTCTGTGTGTGTGTGTATATATATATATATATATATATATATATATATATATATATATTCTGGTAATGAGACTTATATATATATATATCTCCAGGGATTTCATCCTCAACCCCTTTACTCATTACTTTTTACCCATCTCTATTCTTTGAGTATTAACAGAGTATATTTATATATATCTCCAGTGATTAACCAGAAAATTTAAAATACTATGTAAAGACAACGTACATGAATAGATAAGCAAGAGAAGTATAAGATAAGATATATGCAGATAAGCGTATATGATAGACAATAGAGCAAATAAAAGAAACCCAGGTCAAGGCCACGAAAAATTATTTTAACAAAATCATAGAAGACAATTTTTAGAGCTATGTCTACTAATGTTCAAGAAGCATACAGAATATCATGTAGACTCGGACTTAAGGAAAACAACTCCCATCAACACATAATATTCAAAACAATATTTGAGCACAACAACAATACTAAAAATGCTGCAGTGGAAAAAGACAAAGTCACATACTTTGAAGGTCCATTAGAATAGCAGGTAACTCCTGCTATTCTAACTCAGTGGAGGCTTGCAAACTCAGAGCATACTACATAAAAGCTCTACAAGCACCAAAGGACCACAAAGGCCAGCACAGACTACTGTAGCCAGAAAACTATCCATTGCAATCAACAGAAAATAAAATCATCTCATGATAAATATAAATTTAAGCAATTGTTGTCTACTAGTCCAGCACTATAGAAGGCTGTATAAAGACAACTTCACATAAGGGGAAAAAAATTCCCTGAACAGTATAAAAAGAAAGATGGAAAAAGACTCGAGCCACCACAACAAAATAAAATAAAATTATATAATTTTCATTAATAACTCTCGATATTAATGTTCTCAATTTCCCCCCAAGAATAAACAAGCTAATTAATTGGATTATAGCTAAGGATCCATCTATCATCTGTATTGAAAACAAACAAAAAAACAACAGCAACATCAAAAATACCTAAGGCCAGATAGATTCAGAAAATAATTATAGCAGCGCCTCAAAAAAATAGCAATATTCTTCACAATTGTCCACAAAGTATAACTGAAGGAAGAGTTTTTAATTTTTCATGAAGCCACTATTATCATGATTCACACATTTAAAAATGAAAATGCTATATTGAATAATTCTTGATAAAATATTTGAAAATAAAATTCATGAACATGAGAAAATATTCTTCATCATAATAAAGTTGCTTTTACCTCAAAGGTACTAGGATTGTATTACACATGTAAATCAATAATCATATCCCATAACAAAAATATACTGAAAGATAAAACCACATATTCATTTCATTAGATACAGAAACATCATTTTAGAAAATCCAAAATTTATTCATGATAAATGGCCTTGAAAGATTAGGAATGAGGAGCTCTAACACCAGCAGTATCCTAGGTAAGGAAACAGCAACACCCACCCCAAACAGGAAGTAACTGGGACCCACTGGGATCCAGGAAATTTACTCCTGGCCAGGGGCACTGGTTCCTTCCAGTCTGCACCCGAGCATTGAACAGATCTTGGGCTTCAGCTCTGCACCCAATTCCACAAAACCCAGAGGAGGCAGGACTCCCAGGATCTCAGATCTAACCCCAGCAGCACCATGCAACCCAAACAGTTCTGATACAACCAAGACAATAGGAAAGACAGGCTCCAGTCAGAGACCGTGCAGGTACCACTAAAAAGATCGAGATGGCGAAAGAAAAGCAACCCAGGGTACTTGGCATCATTATAACCTAGTTCTCCTACAATAGAAAGTCCTGATTCACCATCTCACCAGGAAAGCATGATTCAGATTTAAAATCACTTCTAATGATGATTTTAGAGGACTTTAAGAAGGACATAAATAACACTATCAAAGAAATTGAGAACACAGGTAAACAGGTAGAAGCCTTTAAAGAGGAAACACAAAAATCCCTTTAAAGAATTACAAGAAAACACAACCAAACAGGGGAATAAATTGAACAAAAACATCCAGGACATAAAAATGAAAGTAGAAACAATTACAAAGGGAAGTTTCACAAAGGGAAACTACGCTGGAAATAGAAAACCTAGGAAAGAAATCGGGAGTCATCGACACAACCATCACCAACAGAATACAAGAGATAGAAGAGAGAATCTCAGGTGCAGAAGATACCATAGAAAATATTGACACAACTGTCAAAGAAAACGCAAACTGCAAAAAGTTCCTAACCCAAAACATCCAGAAAATCCAGGACACAATGAGGAGACCAAACCTATGGATAATAGGTAAAGAAGAGAATGAAGATTCCCAGCTTAAAGGGCCAGTAAATATCTTCAACAAAATTATAGAAGAAAACTTCCCTAACCTAAAAAACAGATACACATAAACATACAAGAAGCCTACAGAATGCCAAATAGACTAGACCAGAAAAGAAATACCTCCCTTCACATAATAATATACATATACAGCTGGAGCCATGGGTCTCTCCCTATGTACTTCCAGGCTAGTAGTTTAGACCCTGGGGGCTTTGGTTGGTTGGTATTGTTGCTCTCCCCATGGGGCCTGCAAACCCCTTAAACTTCTTCAGTCTTCTAACTCCTCTATTGGGAACTGCTTGATCAGCTCAATGGTTAGCTATGAGCATCCCTCTCTGTATATTTCAGGATCTGGCTGACCTCTAAGGAGACAGCTATATCAGGCACCTGTCAGCATGCACTTCCTGGCATCCATATCAGTGTCCCAAGGTTACAAATGACCTTGACCTTCATCATACAGGCAAGCACAAACATGCGTAT
This sequence comes from Arvicanthis niloticus, assembly GCF_011762505.2. NCBI lineage: Eukaryota > Metazoa > Chordata > Mammalia > Rodentia > Muridae > Arvicanthis > Arvicanthis niloticus. The sequence continues at coordinate 107,007 of NW_023045354.1, read as the reverse complement.
AATGTGTATCAACATCCATACTTCTCCACACAACACATATTCATAGAAAAGAAATGAATTCATGATTTCTAAAAATTATGTTTTGATCATATTTTACAGATGATAAGACATAATTGAAGGCCAAAGTCATGTTTCTTATTCTATATTTCATATACTGCATGGACTACAACTTCTAAAATAATGGACAATGTGGGGAAATGGACTACACACCATAAATAGAAAGATCACAAATTCTGTATATTTTTTCAAAAATGCTAAATACTCATCTCACTTCATCCATTTTGCTCTAAATTAGAACAGATGGTTTTTATTAATAATTTAGATGACCTTTTCCCCCAATAACAGACTGAAGTTATAAATGTGATTTCCATGCTTATTTCCTTTTTGGCCATATGTTTAAGAAAAATTATTCTTACTCATAAGAGACGAGAAGAGGCACTAAGCGAAGAAAGACTTATTTCACAGCTAATGAATGTGTTGCAAAGGCTCTCACTTGATGATAAAAAAGCATTTGGCCTTGCATTGTTCCTCCAAACCTGCCACTAGCTTCTGGCCATGAGCAGACTATCATCAATGAGTGTCACTCAAGTCTTTCTTAGTGCATAGGATAGTCCTGGGACAAAAGAAAGGAAAAATCTGAAGGTCTAAAAATAAACACAAGGCTTTCATAGCACTCTAACAACACAGATTTTTAAATTATGTTTAGCCTGGTCTGAAATGAATGCTCAGTCCCTTATTTAAGGAAACAAGAAGTTGTTGATCCATCAGTAAAATAAGTTTGTTTAATTTATGCCTGTATTTTAAAAGAGCAGAAGCATATTTCAAATTCTATTTTCATTATTGTTGACATTAACTATCTATTATATTTCCTGGATTTCTAGCAAACATCTTTTAAATTATATTGTTCTGATTATTTTCTTAGTTCTTATACAAATCTACGAATATATCAATAATACAAACAGTTTTTTTTTTTAAACATTTGCAGCAAATGTTGTGGTGTAAAATTAATCAAGTTTAATGCTGTTGTTTCAACCCATTTTCCCACTTGGTCCTTTTTCTCACCAATTACTAATATATACTAGTATCTGTTAAACTCCTTGCCATCAGGACCCAATATCAATCTAGAAATAGAAGATAAATTTGCTAAAATGCCCTAGACAATTGGGGAACAGAATGAGAAAAATATATTTGCTAACCCTGACTCAACCTTTGGCTAAAATTAAGGTTAGCATGACCCTCAGTTGGGCACAACATATACACAAACTCAAACCCACCTGGCATTGTTCTGCTTTGATAACTAAGGCATTCTGTAACTGGCTAATTCTTAGGCATGAAAGAGATCTTGTTCATTTCTTCATACATGCTGTACAAACAAAAAAGTTGGTTTTTTTTAAAGGTAAAATTATACATATTCTCCTATTCTCAATTTTAGATATTTTTATTTAGTGACTTTGCCTGCATATTAATTTAATCCATTTCAGGTATTTGATCCAATTAATTTGGATAAGTTTAATATATATGTAATTTCAGGCAGGAATCTAGATTTTAGGCTAGAACAAGGAAGTAGGCTTCAGACATGAAAATGACTTTGGGCTAGGACAGGGAAGTTGCTCTGATATTGTAGTCATCCTGATAAGCCCTTAGAAACAGTGATCATAGGAGTGTTTGCAGAATTTTCTTTATTGCCTTGCTTGTTCTTTGACTATTTGTGTTTATTGTCTTGCTTGTTCCTTGACTATTTGCATCTATTGTATTGTTAGTTCCTCAACCTAGAACTGACCTTAATACTTGCATGTAATTAAAATGGTATAAAAGCCTAAAGGAGGAGGAAGCATGTGATAGGGGCTTTCTAGGGAGAGGAAATGGGGGGAAAGAATGGCATGTGAAATGTAAATAAATAAAATATCCAATAAAAAAGAAAAGAAAAACATTTAATATGTATGAAGCTTATTGCATTTCAAGTTTAAATCACTGTAATAGATGTTTAAGGCTAAGCCCTTGAATAGAAATTTTAAGCTGATGTTACAAATAGCAACATTAAGCACCAGAAACTGTTATTTTGTTTCCAATAAGCAAATTATTCTAAGGAGGTATCATACTGTATTTTTTTGGAATATTCATGTGATCAAAGAAGTAAACAAATAAATTAATAGAGCCCTAAGGACTCATCTGTGAGATGCCACTGCTTCTAAAAGATGCTAAGGCCTCTCCTCCTCCCACTGATGTCCCCAACATCCATCATGGCAAACTGAAGTATTGTATAATATTGTTAGTTATTGTTTCTACATAAATTTCTACAAGACAAAGATTATTTTAGTAAATATATGGGCATAGACGAGGATGTCTATAATCTACCACTTGATGGTGGAGCTTCGGTGTTGAGAAAGATGATAAGGATCTTAGCCAGAGTTTGACTGTTTGGTGAGTTTAAGACCAGCAGAGCCTGTGAGAGATCCTCTCCCAGCATATAACAAGAAAGAGGAAAGAAAGGAAGCAAACTTTAAAAGCTGTATTATTCTTCTAGCCAGAGGAGCAGCAAGAAAGAAAAAAGACTAAGACCACTTATCTTGGCCTTCCTAGTCTCAATTCTATTTCTATAATTCCCATTCCAGGGCATATATTTCAATATATAAAACATATTAAGACTCACAGACATGCATGCCAACATACTTTCACAGACACATTCATATACATTTTGATAAGAAAACATAAATGCTTTAAACATAAAGGTAGACTAGATTTCTTTATGTTTTGGTGAGGACTCCTGAAAGCCTTTACAAGGTCTTACAGCTCTTGTCTGTTACCTGACATCTTGTGCACTGTTAACCTCTATTCATCTTCTCTCAGCCCACGTGTTGAATATCTCCTCTCAGCTCCCTCCAGCTAAAAATGTTATTCTGACATTTGGGCATCTCAGTCACTCAAGCATCTTTTTAAAATAGTGTTTTTGTTTCTTTTTCTGTTAGTATCTGTTTTTGTGCATCATTTTTAGGTGAAGTAAAAGAAACTCCTAGGTGGCTGGGCTTAGATTTTACCTATGTGAATTGCAGAAGAGTCTCAAAAATAGTTGACCCAAAAGAAATCCATCAAACTTTCTAATTGAAGTACTGTGTGAATCTCTGTTTTTTCTCTTTAATTTCAGAAAGCAACAGAACAAGTCTAAGATGGTTTATATATTTCCTGACATATATAGGGTTAATAAACACAATATGAATATAAATTTTGGAAGGTGAATTATTTTAATGAGTGGGAATTAGCTAGGCTTTGGTTTCACCAACTTTTAGTGACTTCAGAGTGCTCTACTCACTGGACTTTAGTTAAACATGGGAACCTGCCAAACAAATTCTGTAATGGAAACCACTTCTCTACATTTCCTGGCAATATATTGTAACCTAACATGCAGAAACTTCATCTTTTGTTCTAGTTTAAAGACAGTCATTCTAATGCAATTGTGGTTACACATTCTTTAGGGGCTAATTTAAAGCACAGCTTTTATGGTGTTCCAAAAGTGACTGGGGATATCATAGTGCTGGTGCTTGTAATATAATTATCTGTGCCAGAAAAAAATAAAATAACAGTGGAAGACACATTTTCTGGCAAGATCATTATACATGTTTATAAACACATACAAGAAACAATTAATTTTCTATTAATCAACTATCTCAAACATCTATTCTTGCTTCATAATTTTAAAGCTTTATTTATTTTATTCTTATGTACATGAGTGGTCTACCTGAATGTATGTATGTGTTTATGCATGACTAGTCGCTTTGGAGGTCATAAGAGGCTGTTGGATCCCCCGAGATTAAAATTACAGATGGTTAACAGCTGTCATGTGGGACTTGGGAGTCAAACCAGGACCTCTTAACAGCTGTGCCGTCTCTTTAGTTTTTTTTTTTTTCTATATTCTGATTTAAAAAAAAAAAAACTCTGGTTTTTATTCCTTTTCTCTTTTTTTCTATTGCTTTTAACTAGTTTTGTTATTTTGTGGAATATTAACATATTTTGTGCTTAGGTGCGATTATGTGTGTAGATCATTTAAAATAAGATATGATAACTTAAACTTTTATTTTAATAAATAAAACACATAATAATAAGATATTACCAACAAACTCCCCCTAGACTTGTGCCATTGAGGATGTCAAGTTAAATGTTTGGTTACAAAAAATGATGCTCCAACGTTCGGTAGTATAGGGGCTTTTCAGGTGTTCATCGGTCTCTATAAATTGGCTAAGTTTAGAAGCTATGTTTAGTGCTTCCCATAACTTCAGTTAACTCAGTCACCCTGGATTTCTGACGGGGTTGAAGACCTATAGTCTCATAGGCAATCCTGGCTATTTACTTTGAGAGAAAAGATCTGAGTAGATGGTTTTCAGCTGACATTCATTCTAAAGCCAAAAAAAAAAAAAAAAAAAAAAAAGCCAGGATCAAAAGTAAGTATTTTAGTTAGAAAAGATGACAGAGGTTCTGGTTAGTCAACAAAATGATGGACTGGGTATTAGGACTATCTTGTACCTCACTGGTACAATTAGGAATAAGTATGCTCTAATTGTATTTTGAGAGAAAAGTTTTATTTTAACAGGAAGAGTGATATGTAGGAGGAGCTAAGTGGGAAGGAGTATTGAGAGGAAGAGATGGAGTAAGGAGAGAAGATGAAGGAGAGGAGAAGCTAGGTGATGAGAAGCTAGGTGATGAGAGAGAGAAAGAAAGAGGGGGCATGGAGCAGATGTTCACAGGTCTCCACCAGTCAAAGGTAGTTTTTATATCTAGGTTGGGTATTGGGTTACACTTCTGATTGAACATTACCAAAGTTATAAATCCTTTGATTAACATTTTAAAAAATTGTATAAAAGCAAAAAGGAAAGGGAAGCATGGGACAGGGGTTTTCTAGGGAGGGGAAATGGGGAAAGGGAATGGCATCTTAAATGTAAATAAATATTAAATAAAAAAGAAAAGCAAACAAACAAAACAAAAAAGTAATAGTAAAATTAGAAATAAAATAAATTATTAAAATAAAATAATGTATTTTCAGCTTTAGAAAAGAAGTGCTTTTGCCTGCCCCTTTATTTCATGCTGTGTCAAAGTCTTTTATGAGACCCAAGTGACAGATTGTTTAAGAAGCCAGCCTGACAATCTGAATTTAATTTTTACAACCAATACATTGGATTGACAAAACTGATTCTACAGAGTTACACTCTAACATCCACATATATGATGTACACATGTATACATCTCTCTTTCTCTCTAGGAATAAAAACCAGGTCTCTATTCTCTCTCTCTCTCTCTCTCTCTCTCTCCTCTCTCTCTCTCTCTCTCTCTCCACACACACACACACACACACACACACACACACATAATAATAAATAATAAATTATGAAGATCTTTTATGGGTCTTTTTTCCACAAATTTATTTTTACCTGAAAAATATAGCAGAATTAGTGGGTATGCTTGCTAACTTGAGGTATTTGCAGATTTTCACAGAACCTGCATAGACACATTTGCAAAAAATAATACCTCCTTAATAAACAGCCACAGTAACAGTCATATGGTTGACCACATCAATGTACTAGGTGCCATGTCTATGATTTCAGTTTTATCACAGGGACATACAGGGTGGAAGGAGATAGCTAACTTCCACAAGTTGTCCTATGACCTGCACATGCAAATACCAACCCACTCTCAAAGATGGATGGAGAAATATTAACATAATAAAAATTTTAAATATAAGCTAGATATTACATATATTTAAGACCATATAGAAAGAAATGGTGATACAAAATGGAGAAAAGCAGGAGATTCAGTAGAAAATACAATTTTCATAAGATCCAGGATAGTCAGGTTCTGCTATTACTGGAGAAAGGGGAGGAGAAGCTCAACCTCTCAGTTTTCATATATATATACATATATACATATATCAGAATAAATCTTCTGAAAATTTCCTCCTAACTCCTACCCTTTATTGACTTTATAATTTTTAATTTTTCAGTGAAAATTGGTTGAGAGATACTCCATGCTAATATAAATTAAGACTTGCATTTTCAGTGAGGGGGTAATGAGAGTTATGAAAGTAAAACCATTAACTACTGTGGACAGTAAAATAGCCTAACTACTGTAGACCTGCTGTTGCTACTGTAGACGTTTTAGGAATCTGGTACCTATGAAGTACAAATGAGCGATCTGTAACCTTACAGCATTGCAAATAGAGGAAAGAGGGTGGAATAGACACATATGATTTAAAGACTCTCTCTCTCTCTCTCTTCTCTCCCTCTCTCTCCCCCCCTCTCTCTCTCTCTCTCTCTGTGTGGTGTGTGTGTGTATGGATGGATGGATGATGTTGGATGGTTGTATAGGTAGATTGCTTGGTTCCTGAATTAGGTAACTCATACATATATGAGCTCAAATGCAAGCTAAAATGTGAAGTGATATATATTAGAAACTACTCAATTTATATGTGATGTTACTGCTATTTTATAAACCATGATCACTTCTTTCTCATTTATTTCCAATATTTTATGTTAACAACACAATATTAAACATAGTATAAACCAGGAAGTGGTAATGCATACCATTAATCCCAGCACTCAGGTGTCAGAGACAGGTGGTTCTCT
>NW_023045354.1:0-100299 GCF_011762505.2 Arvicanthis niloticus | reverse complement strand
TAGCATGTCGAAATTTTAAAGAAAAGTAGACATTTGAGATAATCGAATTCAGATGTACTATTTTATGGACACATGTCAGAAAACATGAAATTTCATATTATTTCATTATGTGCAAATTACTCAGAAAAGGTTCCACGAGAGATCACGTGAAAATGAATGTTATTTCCCGTGCCCTAGCTTTTACCTGGAACACTTGTCTCAAGTACCTCATCAGCCTGACAAACTGTGCTGTACAGACATCAGTGCTAAGTTTGCTACATTTTAATGAATGAGTTCCTCTGCATTCGGAATATACACTTCGATAGTAAATTAGGTTAAGCATGCCGCGATCCTCAAGTAAGTTTTAATCAGCTACCGAATTTGACTTCTCCACACATTTACACAGTTCATGCCAACTGGAGAAAATCTTCTAGGAAATCTCCTTTCTGATATTACTACCTGTGAAACAATGTTTAAGTTCTCTCCGAACTCTGGTCCTGTTTAGTAGTGGCAGAGAGGGAAGTGCCTTTTGAATGGAGACTAAATTAGCCTCATTTTTCCTCATTACCTATCAGAGCAAAGATCAATCAACAGGCCCTTTCACAGATCCTTGCTTTTCTAGATGTAAGCTGTAGCTTGCAGGTTTGTATCACATACCTATTCAGAATGTCTCTTATTATACTAGCCCAGCCAAATCTCACAGCTCAGTGAATATAGCAAAATGAAAATACTATATTCTTATGAATTTTTGACACTTTCACATATTCATGGATTAATGGTAAATTACGTTCTTAATCTACACATGATCTTTTGCCATCTATCATCCCGTAGTTCCAAAGAAAGACAGAAAGGAAGATGGCAAAAGGGCCATATTAAGCATATCATGTGTACTGTCACATTGCATGCTATTTTCTGTTTTCTGGCAATAACAAAATGCCTGAAGCAGGTTTATTCTTCTACATCTGAGAACTGGAAATTCAGGATGTGGGATCAGCTCCATTGCATTGCAACAAGGTGAAAATGTGGAAGGCCTACTCATATTTGGATACTTAGACACATATTTGGAACTACAGAAGGGAGGGTCTAACTGGAAACAGGCACTTTCCTTGACCTCTGCTTGCTTTGGAATGTTAGCAAAATTAGCTATACACCCCTTCTTTATGGTGCATTGCCTTAATTTAAGCCTAGAAAGATGGAGACATGTGAGTATAGACGGAAATCACAGATTTTGAGCTAACAGAAAGCCTTTTAAACTCAGCTTTTTTCTCTTAATATTTGGTAGCAACGACACAATGTCTGACTGCCAGTCTAGGCACAGGTGGGAAACAGGAGTCGTCATCTATTAGAGGAATCATGTGGTTCTAAAAGAAGAAACTCATGCCATCTTAAATGCATCACTCTGTGCTTTTTATCTCTTCCCTAATTACTTCTATCTCACTCAGGTACATTCTATTACTAGAACATTAATTCATCCTGTCAAATAATTCTAAGACAAATTGACATCAGTTGCTTTATGCATGTAATTTGTGTATTTGATTTCACTAATCTTTTCTGTTTTATGGGAATGTTTTTTCAATGTCTCTTTGATGCATTCTTAAAGCTTTTCCAGATTGTCTTACCGAACAGTTCTTTTAAGAAGTTATTTTTCAGAAGAATCTAGGAATTATGGAGATTGAATACTATGGTAGTTTTTCAGTAAAGAGATTATTTAACCTGGATTCCAGTGTTGATTTTTTTAGCAAGTGCTTCTGTAATTACCTTTGTTTGACACTGGCCCTCAAGTTGCAGCCATCTCTTTGCGGACTTAGAGCTCTGACCCCATTTCTTTGGAAGTTGATGGTCCCAGGTCATTTCTGTCCTCTAGAGACTCTAGGATCAGTAACTTCCCAATAGTCAATGACGCAGAGAGCAAACAATGCATAGTGCATCTGTACTTCAGCCTCCTTGCCTCAGAAAGAAGCTATACACTGGTCCTTGATTTAAAGGTCTATTCATTCTCTCTCTCTCTCTCTCTCTCTCTCTCTCTCTCTCTCTCTCTCTCTCTTTTTCTCTTATTTTTCTTTTTTTATTTTTTTATTTGTTGGCTTGTTAAGTTTGTTTTCTTTCCCTTTTAAACCTGCCAACTAAAGATTTTGTAGTCAGAGTGTAATACTCAGACGTCAGATGTCACAGCCATTTTTTAAGCTTTCCATTTCTATTATTATTATTCTAGAAAAGTTCTATTTTGTTTTTCAGATTATCAATTTTTCTTAATACTTATTGTTAAATGTTATGTAAGAGCTTCTACTTTTTAAAAGTACTTCAAATGTTTTATTTTGAACAATGTGTTAACAAGGAGTTGGGAAGTGCAAATCATAAGATATATAAAATATATATATATTTATAACTGTTTTCTTTTTCATTACTTTTGATTTCCAGAGGTAACAATAGACATTGCATCTTTATTTGCCACTACCTAAGTACCAATAGAACATTGTAAGCACTTAATAAACACTGAATTGTGTTTAATAGCTCTTGACATGTGTTTTTTAAAATATAGCAAATACACTTTCCACAATAATTGGAAGGTAGGAGGTGAATTTCCCCCAGAATTTTCTATATAAATGAAAATAAAAATTTTAAACCTGATTCTGATTTAGAGAATTGTTTAGAACTCCAAACATTTTAAAAATTATTTTATTATTATTATTATTATTATTATTATTATTATTATTATTATTATTATTATTATTGTGGTGGTTATGGTGGTTGCTTGCTTGCTTGAGACAGCATCTCACTATGCAGTTTTGGGTAGCCTGGAACTCACTATGTAGATCAGGCTGTCTTGAAATTCATAGAAATTTGTCTACTTCCTCTTCCCTTATGCTGCGATTAAAGGACTGGATATTATCTGATATTTTTAAATATACAGAATGTCAAGATGACCTAGCAGAGAGGCATTCTAGCAAGCCTGATAACTTGACATGAACCCCTAGAATACACATCACAGAAGCAGAAATTTTAATACTAAAGTTGCACACTGATACCTGTGCTGTGCTATATGGGCTCTCACATACAGGACAAACAAAAACCAAATATATGTAAAAAATTAAAAATTGATTCATTTTACTGAAATTAGTCATTTTACACCTAGAGAAGATATAAAAAGGGGTAACCCAGCACTTCAGGTTGAAGCGATTAAAAGCACAAATGAATTTTATTCATTGCTGATGAGCTAGGCTCTGTAGACCAAGTCAAACCATAAATTTTTCCACAGTCCTCAAGGCTAAATTGTAATATTTAACCAAAGAAGCAATTCTTATTGGTAGAATTGACAGGGAGAATATTTCAAAAAATATGTGTGTATATGGGACTCAATCTGGACTTAATTTTATTATCACATAAGAACCTCAATTTATGAACTCATATCTATAATTATACCTATTATTTTTGACAGGGTAAACTGTTTCTAATGCACAAAGAAAAAATAATTTAAAACAAAATGATCTAGCATTCTAAATCATTAACAAACATAAAAATATGGAAATCCACCTCAACTTAGTTTTTTCCCAGTGAGATTTCCAATTTCATTCCTTTGTGTCCAGTAATAATCCACAGAAATAGTTTCCACCCAAAGACCAATAGTGGCCGCATTGATCTATGCTGGTGAACAGTTGGAAATTCTCACCATTCTTTCTTTTTCTGTTGAGGACTCTCCAACTTACTCTTGGTCCTGTATCAGACTCTCTGAAGAACCCCTTCTCTCACAGAACCTCTATTCTCTGGGGATGCCAACACTTGGAGGTAGCACAGGGTCCCTCCTAGCCTACCCCATTCATCATTTCATCATGGTCTCTGCAAACTTATTACTTGTCGTACTAGAGCTTAACTGCAGGACACCCTACTATCTCCTGTTGTCATTTGCTGGGAGCACCAACCCTTTGTGTGGACACAAAGACCACCTCTTTCCCATAGATTCTATCAGCCTTCTCTTCTATCTCATTTCCATCTTTCTATCAGCTGCGAATCCACAGAAACACTATATTTTCCTTAATATACTGAGTGCAATGATTAGAAAATGGTTTCTATAAAATACAAATATTCAGTTATGTGCAGCACAAGTTAATGCTCAATGTTCAATTGCAACAAAATTGAAAATGAGCAAAAAGGGGTGCAGTTTAAGTCTCTGGGGACAAATGAAGTGGTAAGCATTTAAACACATATGAAATGTGTATGTGATACACATATACACATTGAAAGCATATTGAATACACGTTGCCACATGAGAACAGATATACACTAATGACAAATACTTTAGGATTTGATTTATATGAAGAATCTAGAATTCGCAAACTCATAAGGACAGAGTGCAAATTAAAAGTTTTGAGGAAATAGAAAGATGAGAGTTGCTGTAATAAAGAAATTCCATCAGGAATGACAAAAAGCTTCAGATTTATAGTCACTGCTGACACCAACATTGTGGATATAATTAATGCTAATGAATTACATGTCTAAAACTAAACAGTAATGGGCTTAGTGACAACAAATCCTAATGACCTAAGTACTATCCTAAAGTCCCATATGATGGAAGAGTTCACCCACTCTCATGTTTTGTTGTCTGACATCCACAAGCTCCTACAAGATGATGCAAGCATCTTTTACACTTAAAAACACAATAAATAAGCTAATAAATACTATGTAAATATAAAATAAATAGTATTATTATATCATATACATATAAGTAAATATACACTCATATAACAACTCTAAAAATTAATTATATGATACCCTATGAATAGTGAAGATGAACAATTTTAATTGATGAATACTATGGTATATAAACAATATCCCAATAAACTTCATTTTTAAAGCCCTTTACCATTACAAACTGCTCTATTATCAGAATCTCTCTATTATCCCAGGTCTATATCCTACTCACTTGTACCTAAAATCTGTAATCTGTACTTTGATTTTGCCAATTTACTTTTCTATTTCTTAAATTAAAATCTTTTTGAATACTTCTTCATGGAGAATATTTTCAATGTTTTTGATCTGATGACCTTCAAACTATCAAATGTGATTAAAAACTGCAGAAAGGCTCTAGGTCTGTGGTTATTGTCTAGAGCTGGCTACCAGATTAAGGTGTAAATATAAAAGTTTGCTTTGAGTATTTACCAATATTGCTATAGTCTAGAAAAATGAGTCAATGTGTATGATAATATAAATAATATATCCTAAGGAAGATAACTAGTTTTTTAGTGATAGTGAAAAAGACCACTGTTTTAAGCTACACAGATTTTATAACCATCTGGCTTTGTACAAGATGGCTAGATTCTCCTCTTCTCATATCTGCTTTGATATCTCAGTTTAATTGTAGCTATGCAGTGGGCAGGAAAGGAATAACATAAAGTTTTTGGGAAACAATGAATTCTTTTGAACTAGCCAGTACAGGAGAAAGGAAAAATGTGGTATAGACAACTGAAACCATGATGCTGCACTTTTCTCAACCCATTACATTAAATATATTTGTTGATCACTTTCTTTGAGTGAATCTCTTATCCTCGTCATTTGCAAAACATTGATTCCCTATTAACACATTTCTTCCAATACTGACAATTCCACTAGGCTGTGCTATGAACTCAAAGACCTTAGAAATCATATCAAGAAAGATGTCAAGTTATAGCCAAGAATGAGTGATTTTTATTAAAAAAAAAAACTTATTTTACTTGAAAGTATGAGTATTAAAATATTAATTGCAGGCAACATTATAATGACAGTGTCATATATATTCCCTAAAAATTCTGCCACACACCTGTGTGTGCATTATTACTTCCATGTTATTCCTTGTTTGGGTAGATAGGGTACCTCTTGGAGAAAGTGCCAGCTGATGCAATCAATAAAGTAGCTGGTTTTTTTTTTTTAAAAGACAACCTAAACCGCTATGTATTTTGTCTTTTTACTCATGCAAAATGCTAAAGAGATATGGTGAGAAGCATTGAGATTTGACACAACAACAACAGTAATAACAAAAACAAACAAATAAACAAAAATAAGCATCCTAATTGTTATCCTTTTCTCAAGGTTAAGTTAAATTATCTGGTTATTTTTTTTCTACCAGATAAGTTACAGTGAAAAGTATAATTACCTCTATACAGCTAGATTCACTTTCTGAGTGAAAGCTTAGGTGCAATTACAACTGGCGCTTTTATAACATCAGAGCAAAAGTCAGCTCTGAGAAAAAGACTGATATTACAATACATATATATTTTTGTGATGATTTTGTTCTCTTAAGTCTCTCCATAGTGTACTGAGGATCCTGAGGGATTCACACTCTGAGAAGTACAGGTCTAGAATCATATGTTTCCCCTCTATTCTACCATCTGGCCTATTCAATTGACAATTCCTATCTACCCAGAAAATATCCTTAATTCAGTTCTGCACAGCATCACCTTGTAGAACTTCCATGAGATTCTCTACCAACCCAATTGAGTATTCTCTAAAGTCCTCAGGTATCTTGTAGATCTACTGTATTACAATGATTGTTTGCTTGCAGTTTTCTTCATTAAACTGTGGCTTCTAAAGGTCTCTGAACAGATATTCATCTTTTACCTCTAGAGTGCCTAACTGGACATGAATAAGTTAATTAATATGCTGTGGTTCAATGTCAACACTTGCAATTATGAATTCTATTAGAGTGGGAAATGAGAAACTGAAGAGTAATACGCAATGTAATCCTCATCCAGACATATGCAGAAAATCAGTGAGTATCAAATATGTATTAATTCCATAATCAGTACAATTACATTATAGTTACAGAGAAAAAGAGAATGACTGACAGAAATAGAAAGACACAGAAACACAGAGAAGCTGAAATATACTAGAATATAAATATACAAATTGTTAAGAAATTACTAATAAATATAGCAACTTATGGAATAAAAATTTTGACCATGAGTTGAGAAAGTACATACCTAAACTGATTTTTAAAACTAAGCATAGTAGATGCTGGATCATAGTTATCAAGTAAATGTATGTTAATATGAAAAAGTATTTATGAATATTAGACTTCCATAGATTAATAAGTCTTACAAAATTATAATTTACAATCTTTGGGAAAATAACCTTTTCCATAGACAATGGGTAAAAATATAAATTGATGGGGCATTTAAGCTTTGACACCTATGAGAAATAAAATAGCCTGTGACTGGTTCAGTGGCTTGGTTTCAGGTTTCTTGACAAACTTGCTTCCAGGTTTCTATGTTAAACAAATATTTACATTTGTGAATGAGAACATTTATACAAATAAATAACAAGTGTAATATTTAATATATTCATGAGACACATAAATTATCAATAAATTCAATAAATATAACAGTGTTCAATTAGTCCAAATTTGGGCATATGCTTACCAAAGAATAAAATAGAGACCTGCAAGATGAAATAAATGTTTGTAATATGTCAGTATAAGTCAACTATGTGATTAAAACATGACCACTAATCCACTCTTTTAATTAAGGATGCTACAGAGACTTACAAAAAATATCTAACAAGAAATGGTAGTTTTCAGCTCTGGATGAGATGACATTGACATTGTTGAACCAAAATGTTATGTTTACGCCTATATATCTTTAAAACTTTATTATAAATGTCTAGAACATTGCAAATTAAAAATATAGAGACACAAAGACTGATTCATAACAGTGAAATAGAAGCAGGAATAAACAGAAATTGCAAACTAATAGCAAAGAGAATCTGTATGAAGATGCTCATATTATTAAATAGGGGAAAGTGATTTTTGTAAATTGTATGGGTAATCCACCCTAAATGAAACATGAAACTTGAATGGTTTCAGTAACTTTTTTTTTCCAATGACTTTAGTTTGTTTTACAGCTTACAGCCTTGCACGTGCTAGAAAAGCTCTCTTCCCAGTGAAATTAGTCTTCAAACCTAAAACACTTAACATTCCCCCTTCAATATACATACACACACTGATGTTTTAGAATTTTTCAGAAAATAAGAATAACTGAAAATTATTAGAGATACTTTAAAGCTACCATATCACCCACACTTGAAGAAAATCAATTAAAATAATTTTGTAGTGATGAATTGTCAGTATTACAGTACTTATCTGAAGCAAACATGATGATAAAATGTTGCAGATATGATTAAAGCTACTACTTACAGTACATGCTGCTCCTTGCTGCTTTGACACATTGGGAATTGATAGACGGGATAGATGCTATAGTCCTGAACAAGAACTCTTGGGAGTACAACTTCTTCATACATTTAACACCACTATTCCTCTAAACTGGAAATAATTTAGGTTTTGTACTTACTTTCCACAATTACTTGTCTGTCTTCCCAGTTATCTTTAATAAGCTGTATATTTCCGAAGTGCGCATCACTGTAAAAGATCCGATTGGTACCTTCTCTTCTTTGATTATAGTCAAAAGCCAGGGCTATGATATTCTTGAAATAAAGTGGGTTCTCGTAGGGCCGTACTGGGGAATTTAAATTAGTCTCATCAGAAAGATGTATGCTTTTTAATATTGTTCTTCCTGAATATAGTAAATATCCTTCGTGCCTTAGACAAGTAACTCCATCCCCAGCCAAATATCCATGGGCGCAGGCACAAGTTCTTTGGGAATTTCCTCGATAAAGACATAGTTGCTTACAGCCACCATTATCTTTGGCACAGACATTCGTCCCTGAGAAAGATAAACCCACAAATGTACAATCACCTTTTGATGTTTGAACAAGTTTATCCCACCCATAATAAAAATGTTAGAACTTAATTTTAAGTTGTAATAATTAACATTAAGTATCATATTATTTTTAAAAATTGGTCAATAAAAATTAAATACAAAACAAATAATACATTTTTAAATCACAGGTTTTTTCTTGAATTTCAATTTGAAGTATATATATATATATATATATATATATATATATATATCTCAGTCAAACAATAACATTCAGATTTAACTTACTAAGGTTAGCAATTTAGCTTGGGGTGATTGCCTTTGCCTAGAAAGTAGCAAGTTCTGTGTTCAATCCTTAGCACCAAAACCAAACTAACAAAATTTTCCCTTAAAAGGTAGATGAATTCATTGCTTTAAAATGATAAGTTTTATATTGTGGAGTCATTGGCACATGTAACTGAGTCACTCAAAACATAACCCAAGTCACTGAGAAACCAAGTTCTGCTCTTAGCAGTGTCCGTGAGGCATAGAGAAAAATAGGGTGGGGGCCTGGCTTTGTTGTGATTCACCTGTCATATATAGGGCATAAATGATGCCAATTTTAAAACAAGGCTGTTTCTATACTACAAATTCATTTCTACCATCTTCAAAATTACTATGTAAGGTGTCTTTTGTATAACGAAACAGTAAAAAGAATTTAATAATCAACAGAACCACCAACAACGAAGCGATGATTCAGAAGTACATATTGAAGACAACCGTTTTCAGAGCCATAACAACTTTTCTTCTAAAAAGAAAATCCAAAACACACAAACAATATATATGTATATAAACTGTTTAATGTTCATTTCCTTTGGTGTCTCTCTTTTTGTTATTAAAAAAATCATTAAAAGGAAACCTTGAGGTTTTGAAATTAATTAATAATCCCCTATAATTCTTATTTTTTAAAACCAAAATAAAAAATGATACAAAATTTATTAACTGTATATTTTCATTGAGCATGCTGACCTTTCTCTCTTCCTCGGTTAAAAATTTTGATCTCCTTTAGGTTGACTCCAAGTCCTGTTCTCATGGTTACTGTTTCTGTGGCATCGTTCTTGTGGCCCCTTCTGACCGACCCATTGGCGTGTGCTCTGCCAAAAAAAGTTGAACATACAGAATTAACAGTTTTCAACTAATTAAAATAAAACAAGGTAAAACTGAAGATAAGGCCTGGCTCAGACAGAAGAAAAGGAAACCAGTTGCAGAGTGTGGTGCTGAAATGCTTGACCATGGAATAGCTAGAGAGTCTTGCTGGCTTAGCTTCCTCTGTAAAAATCACATGGTTTTCTGAAATCCTTTCTGTAACCTTGCTAAAGTGTGGCTAATCCTTCAAGGGCAAAGAAACGGCACTGAAATAACATTTTGAGACTCAAACGCTTATGAAAAAATAAATTACCTGTCAGACCAGTAGATGTAAGCCCCAAAGACTGCAACGGAAAACAAATCCACATTGCTCCCAGACAGCAACACTTCACGATTCCCACCAGTGTCAAGGTCAATTCTCTCAATCTTGTCTGAGCGAGCATCACACCAGTATAATTTATTTTCCTAAAAAGTGATTGGAAAGCAACAGTACAAACTGTTTTGGTTATTTATTAATGATATACGTGTGTATTGCAAGTTGGCTGTGAACACACTTTAGAATCTTAAAAGGAGTCCAACAGACCTCGTAGTCAATGGAGATGCCATTGGGCCATGTTATCCCCATGCTTACAATCATGACCTTCTCAGAACCATCTAGGCGAGCTTTCCCAATGCAGGGCACTTGTCCCCATTCAGTCCAGAACAAGAAGCTGAAATTAAATGATCATTTATAATAATTAACACATTAAGGGACATCAAATAAACAAGGTAACGTTAAAACTCTTCACAGTAAAATGTTCATAATAGAACCAAATAACAAGCCACACAACTTAATTTACAAATATCTCTGCAGTTAATAATCAAATCTTATTATAAAACATATTTAATCAGGGGGAGACATCACAAAGATGGATTCAATGCTTTGGAAGACTCATTCGCATATGTGCATCCTATCTAAAATTCTCTTCTCTAACCTGCTGCTTAATGTTTTTAGGTTTTTTTCTTCATGAGGCCCCTGGTGTTTTTTTGATTGTAATTGCATGATGAAACTTACACCTTAGTAGGAAAGAACCTAGAATAGAGTAAAGTATTACATTGGCCTTTCTTTACTTTCTTAATCATTTTGAACATTGTCCACTACAAAATTATAGGCTCAATAAAGACTGGGTTTTTTTTTTTCTGTTTTATTCAGAATTGTATATAGCACCCAATAATAATGATATTTAAAAAATTTAAACATTGTATAACTTATGCATCTATAAACCAATCATCGCAGCTTACAACTGTTGTGTTTTATGGTTCAAAAAGAGAAAATTTTGTAGAAAATTTTACTAATACTTTATTAGTATGAAACTTGTTTAAAGGCATAAAACATGTATACAGTAAAATCAAAATTCTTAAATGATAGTTTCAATATATTACAATTTTTAATTGGTAGACAAATGTATGTATGGATGCCATTTAATTCACTAAGGACAAATGTCATAATTCTTAAAAGGCAGAAGGTGTTGAATTACAATGGAGTCCCTGTGGCAACTAGGAGAGTCATTGTTCATTGTTATCATGTTTTAACATATTCAAATAGGGATGGAAATGCATATAATAAACCTTTTTCTTAATGCCAATCTGTTCACAAATACACCAGCTGAACAAGGAAGCCCAGTTTTAAATGAGCAGTGTAATGTACATTACATTGGTAAATCATCCCAAGCTGTTCAAAGTTATTGAAATCAGACTCCCTTCTTTCAGGTAAAACTAACTTCCTGGGCCCTGAAGCAACTAGCTAAAGGTGATTTAAAAGAACACTCTGTCCTTGAGGAGAGCTGGAAAACAGACTATTTCCAAACAAGATTAGTATTTATCCTATAATGTAAAAATATTTCTAATGAAATGAAAGCCAAAAGTCCATTTATGGAGAAGCTGAAGAGTGCTGTTTAGAATTCTCCTACCTGACTCTCAGTTTCTCAGTCAGTTTCTTCTGGATAATAATATAAACCACTGATTTGATGGACTCTAGCTGATGTTCTTTGTGTTCTTTTGTTTGTTTGTTGATTTTAATGCAGAAGACTCACCTGAGGTAATACTTCTCTACCAAGGACACTCTCAACCTGGAAATCCAGTGGGCTTCCCTAATCAATTTCTGCTAGATACTTGGAAGCCCACAATTTAAGGATATTGCCTTATCCTTTTTTCCTCTCAAAGGCTAATTTACTCATTTCTGGGATGTGTTGTGAGCACTTAATTTGATGGTGTTTCACTCTCTCTACTTCTACCTGCTACTTGTTATTTATTGTTTTACTCTTCCTCCTTATAAATTTAATAGGCTGACTCAATTAAATCCAAATGCCCAGCAATTGTGTATCATTTTGTGGAACTTATGGAACAGACTCTAAGTAAGCAGGTAAACATACACTAGCCCCATTTCTCACAGCTGCAGAAAAGATGGCTTTGAAAGTGAATGTACTCTGGTCAGATGACCAACCAATAGACAAGCTAGAAAGCAAACTCAAGCACTACAAATACAGGCCGATACTATTATCTTTGTTGTATATTGTTCTGTCAATGCTGATAATTTTATACTGAATGCTTCTTTCCTGAGTTATAATAAATATAACAAGAGATGTTCACATATAAAAACAGGTGATTGTGAGGTGCTAGCCTGAACACTTAGATAGGAGCTTAGTTTTAAAGAACAAGTTTACCGTACTTAATATAAGTAGCCTCCATTTTGAATTGTGATGCTTCCATGCAAACTGCTGAGATGAGTAGTGATAAAATTTCTGGGTAAAAACAAAATAAAAACTCTTCTGGATATAAAGTTCACACAAATTTTTTTGCATGTAAGAGTGGCTGGAGAGGATATCCTACTAGACAATTCCAAATATAACTGTATTTGGGATGGTTAATTAATGCATCACTTCACTCTGGTCAAGAGATTTTGAATGGAAGAAAATTAAGCAATATCTTATAAATGTAAGGTCAGGATGAATACATTTCCCCCTCAGTCTGAAACTAAAGGTAGAACGCTAAATAGGTAGCAGTTTTAGGAACACACAACACCTATAGAAGAGTGTCACCTGCTTTTCATACTTTGTCATGCTTCTTATCTGTGAAATGCTTATAATGTTGAATGATATGGCTGAGAAAATGGACAAGAGTATGCTTACAGGGCAAATTTAGCACAAAAAAATTTTTAAACATTTTTTAACATTTTCAAAATAAAATGCAATGTTTTATTAAAACTTTTATTTAGGTAATAAATTATTAAACTAACATGAAAACTATACTTCTTACACAGAGATATAATGCTCAATCAAAATAGACAACATATACCTGGTGACTAAGAAAGGAGTACAATGTTTAGTTTTACTTACAACTTTATGTCATGCATGATTGATTAGATCTTTCTATATCATGCTATGATTTCCTATACTTTTCATGCATGGAACATGACTTTTCACCATAAGGAAAATTATTACATTCAATTCTGCCTAATACCGAGAAGCAGCCAAGAGAGCAAAAATGTCTAGGAGGAGAAGCTGACTTTTCAAGTGGAACTAAATTCCTAGGTGGTTCCAGTTTTGCATTTGGCTACATTTAAAAAGACTTCAAATCTATTGTTTCAAAACAGGCTTCGTGCCCACTTTACATGGCACATTTATATCTTGAATTTAGCTAATTTATTCCATTATGGTCCCCATTTCCCTGGACAGTATTACCTGCCATGTTTTAATTTCAAACAGAATTGTAAAATGCTGTATTTTGTTTCCAAGATGGGAATTTTAGCACTTAAAATTCTATGTTAACATTACTTGGAAATCATTTTGAATAATTTTCATAAACCTTTCATTTTAATGTCTTTTCCACTGAAGTCAAGTCAATAAATAAATGCATGCCAATGTGTAGAGAGACACCTGTCACTGGTGTTTTCAAATACTAGTAATTATTTCCTGTAAATCATTTCTACTCTTAGCTGAAACCATGAAAATCTCCATTCATGTGACTATTTATGAAATACTTCCTGCCAAAAGAGGGGTCCATAAAATTAATCTAATATATGTATAAATACTAAGTTTCTTGGCTATGAACTGAAATGTAACATTTACATAAGGGATAAAGTTTAGGAAGTCAAAACTATTTTCAGAGATCTTGGTGAGTCACTGATAGGCTTGTGGTCTCTCATTGAAGTAAAAGGGTGAATGTGACCAATGTCTACAGAGAGAAATGGAAAGATTTGAGGGTAGAAGAGATAGATACTTATGGCTTGTATGTAACCAGGGAAAAGGGATATTTCATTTTTGAAGGGCAATAACACTGAGAATTCTGTTTTTAAGAGAGGAAGTCAGTGTGTGTGTGTGTGGGGGGGGTGTAATGTGAGGTTGGTTTAATGACAGACTGTTGGAGATTGGTTCTAATGTTTTAATTCAATCGGGAAGCTGCATGTCCTTATCCTCAATTTGATTTTGGTCAATGAACAAAGATGCCAGGGGCCAATAGCTGGTCAAAATAGATGGGCTGGGACCCTTAGAGTTTCAAGGGCTATGACACAGGGGGAAAGCCAACAAGTCATGTGAAAATTCAGGTAAATGGCCATAGGCTACTTTCCCAATTGGAACTAGGGTTGCAGGGGAAGGTTTTCGAGTTCCTAGCATTTAAAGTAGTCAAAGCATTATGAAAATAACCTAATATACGTTTATCTTTCATTTGTGGATTCAAAGGCAAGCCCTGGGCAAGTGTGTGCATGCAATCTTCCAGGAGCCAAAGCAGTACAGCACAAACTCTCTGCTAAAACAGACATATAAATCTAAAGGGAATTTGAATTAAAGAGATTAAACTGATTTTTTTATATTGTGCAAATACTTATGTATATTTTATAGATTTATCTGTATGTACAATAATTCAATGAGAGACCCGAATTGAGATCTGTTCAAATAATAACCTGAGAGAGAGAAAAAGCTGTAGTGTAGGAAATAAATAGAAGTAGTGCAAATGTCCAGCAAGTTGTAGCAACCCTCAGAGAGAAGTAAAAATATCATGGCTCCTGAGAGATGAATAGGAAACTGTTTTCTTGGGCAGATGGTTAAAGGAGGCAAGTGTGCAAGAGAAAGCAAGGAATCCAGAAACATTTCATCATAAGGCTGTGAAAACTCAGGAATGAGACAATAAGCCCAAACCACAATTCTAAAACTGAGAATAAATATTGTTTTATTAAGAATTAATAAAAACATTTCTAGTTTTGTCCAAAAGTAAAGGATATAGGTGTTATTTGAAAGAAAAATGAAGGTATTTCATTGAGAAAAATAAGTTTAAAGTGATAAAGTAAAAGAGTGTAGAACAGTGAAGTGACATCTGAGCAAACTGGAGAAGCTCCATTGTTTGGGAAGGAGATTTCTGGAGTCACACTCATTCCCACTGGCTGACAGTGCTTTCATCTTACCTTCCCCTACAGCTGACATTCCCAGGAGTTCTCCCCTTTGGATGTTTAAAACTGTCTTGGCACTCAGCCTTCTGATAGAGCTGTCCTCTGTATTTCCTGATTTCTCCCTGTACTTTAACTAACTTTAAGCTCTATCCTTTTTTAACAGCTAATTCTTTACTGCTGTCAGCCTGGAATATATCACCTCCTGCTTTTTTAATTCTCTCCCCCTTCCTCTCGCTCTGCCTTTCCCTCCCCTGCCCCTCATGTTTCTCCTCCCCTAACCCTTCTTTCTCTCTCTCTCTCTCTCAGAGTTTTTCTTTTTTCTCTCTTTTTTCTCCTCTTGCTCATCATGTATCACCACTAATGGTCAGATCAACACATTAATTAAATTCTATAGACCCAATCCTTGGTTTATATACAGTGATGGATGTTGCTATAACATTTATTGAAAGTATATCTTTCAAGTTTTCCAAGTGAGAATGTTGAAAGCATAGTTAAATATAAAAACGGTGAATTAAGGAGTAAAATTTAATGCTTAAAGCAGAAGAGCAGCAGAGATCATCAACATTAAGAAGTCAAAGAGAAGAAAATATCCTAATGCTCCATATCTGATAGAGTAGATATATAGTAAACAAAAAAAAAAACCCTAAATAGTAAGCAAATAACTCTATAAAGCATAGGTTAAGAAACTAAATAGTATTTAAAAGAAGAATTAAAAGTGGCAAATAATATTTTGTAAAGCTTTTCAACACTCTTGCTCATTAAGAAAATGTGAATTAAAATCATTTATGTAAAGATCCTTTTAATCAGAATGGCCATTGTTAGAAAGACAAATGATACCAACTGGTGAGGATGTGGTGAAAGGGGAAATACTTATTCACTGTACGTAAGAATTAAAAGAGGTACAGCCACTATGGAAATCAGTGTGGATGCTTCTCAACACACTGAAAATGGATCCACTAAATAACTCAACTATGCTCTCTTTGGGCATATACCCAAAGGACTCCCAATGCTACAACAGAAAAACTTATACACCAATGATTACTACAAGCAATCAAATCAGCCTAGATGCCCATCAACTGATGAACAGACAATGAAAATGTGCTATATGTACATAATTGACTCTTCTTCATTTGTAAAGGTAAATGAAATTGCAATAATTGGAGAACTGGAAAATATTGTATGTGACGCAGCACATGTTCAGAAATCCAAACACCTCATGTTGTCTCTCATATGTAGATCCTAGTTCCTAATTTTTATATGTATATTTATGCGGGAGTGTGGATAGAGACAAGGAAACTACAGAGAGCCCTATGAGGATAGCAAAAAACAGACAGAAGTATTAGATTTTAGAAAAGTTTAAATACAGATACAGAGTAAGGGAACTGAGAATAAAAGGAGAAGGGAAGGTCAACACAATCAAGTGTGAGAGTAAAAGCCATATTGTAAACAATTATTTTGTAAAATTATTAAAATTAGAATCAAAAAAAGATGTTGGATGGAGTTATCTTGAGTTGACAGATAAAGATTCTCCCACAAACCATAACATTCTTAAATGAAAGTGCCAGCCAGGAAGATTCTGCAGTCTCCAAAACAGCGCAGGTTAATGTTATTCTCTTGGTTTCACACAAAAACTAGATAGTAAAAAAGACCTTATTACTGAAAATATAATATGTGTTCAGTACTTGACATAGAGAAACCAAGCTGGAAATGAGCTGGAAGCTTCCTCCCTGAAAACTAGCTTTCTTGATTTTAGAAAATGTTGTTCAGCTTGTTGGAGGAGAATTGTTATCTGCAATTATATTGAACTGCAAATTATTTATGCTACAAAAATGATCTTCCTGGCAAGATATGCTCATTGGTACATTAGTAATTTGACTCTGGAGGATAAATAACCATTTTTTGATTGTATTTGTTGCCCACTTAGAGATGGGTATTTATCTCTGGTAGTATAAATCTGGTTAAAACATGGCTGGAGAGGATACAATCCTTAGAGAAAATGATCCTGCTTTTATTTTGGTAAATAAATATGATGTGTCTTTCAAATTACCTTCTAAATATTTATGATTATGAT
Organism: Arvicanthis niloticus; assembly: GCF_011762505.2. Taxonomy (NCBI): domain Eukaryota; kingdom Metazoa; phylum Chordata; class Mammalia; order Rodentia; family Muridae; genus Arvicanthis; species Arvicanthis niloticus. The sequence continues at coordinate 83,021 of NW_023045354.1, read as the reverse complement.
CATAGATTAGTATTGCTGTCAACTTTGGTCATAAAAGGTTCTTTGTTTTTATTTTTCAGTGAGTGGTGGCTAAGATGTTATTATAGAAACACATAAATCAAGAAAGTAATGAGAACAGATGACATAACATTTAGCCCTAATTGGAACAACTATAGCACCCCTCAAGGTTCATGAAACATTTTGAAAAATGAGGCAAAAAAGAATGTAAGAACAAGACAAATGGTGGAGCATTGTGGTTTGCTGTTTTTGGTATGTCATAGCTAGTACACACTTGAACTCAGCAGCACTGATTGCCTACTCAAGACTTGCTCTACATTGGGGCGGGCAATCAGCTTTCTCTTGCAGAAGTGGAGAGGGACTCAGAAGGTTCCACACATCTTATCACCAGAGGACTTATAAGTAGTTTATGCTTGGTAAGGGGGCTGAGACTCAAGATATAGTAAGTATAGACAGCTTTTGATTTGGAAAGAAACAAAAAAGGAAAGTGGGAGGGAAGAGAAGAGAGGAGAAGGAGGAGAAGGAGAGAGGGAAAGAGAGAGAGACAGTCAGAGAGAGTTTGTTTAGTAGTATAGCTTTTGATAAGATGTCAGTGTGGTAGTACATAACCTTTGATTCTGATTCCTATAAGTACTTCTGTTGAAACTCATCGGGTAAACTCACCCCCAAAAGATATAGATACTAGTTGGTACTAATTGGAAGGGAGAAGGGGATCACTAAGTATAAGAAGAGGTTAAAGCTGAATAATAGGAGGTAAAGATTATCATAATGACTTGTGTACTTGTATGAAATGTCACTATGACACACACACACACACACACACACACACACATATATCTACTTAATATAACAAAAAGAAAGATAAGCCAATTAAGAAACAAATAATTCATAAAGGAGAATGAGTTAGAAGCTCCAGAAAATAGAGCAAAACATGTCTGTATGCTGACAAGTCAGAAGTACTATTACTTATAGGAACTAAGCTTATTCTGACACTTGGTGCCACTTCCTTTGACTAGGACATTATCTGGGCCTGAAGTGATTGACTAAATATTGTAATATTAAATGTATCAATACTTAAACTTTTTGTTTGCCCATTTGATTTATCTAAGGATGAAACGTAGACCACTGTGTCTACATGTCAAAAACTAACAGAAGTGTTTGTCTGCATATGAGATGTATACATCAACATCTGATCATAGATAAGGGGTGTGATCTTTAAATATTGTTACTGTCTAAATTTTTTAAATATAACATAAGAAAATACAGTTCATATTCAGAAAATATATCTAATCCTTAAAATTACCCTTTTTCTGGGTGCACGGCTATAGATCTTGGTTGATCCAGGCCTTGGGAAATAATTACATAACGGAAAGAGCCATTGAGTCTTGCAACTTCGATTAAATTGAAACCATGATCTGTCCAATATATGTTTCCTAGGAGAAACATAGAAATGTCCACAATCAAGTTAGAATAAATAGAATTGCTTATCAATTATACTTGAAATTAAGTTTCTTTGTCTTCACCTAACTAAGATCTTGTTTGCTTTCTTCTATAATGAATTTGCTAAACATCCACAATTAAACTATTTTCTAGAGACATTCAATGTCAATCTTACATTTTGCTGGTTTAAATTATGCAGTTATATATTGACATAATAAAAATAAGCAGACTCTTCTCCCAACTCTTCAAAGTATTTGTTTTAACTTTATACTGGCTCTAAGCAAAAGGAAACTTCTTATATTTTGTTTTTCCCTTGTGGAACTCTCAGGAGAATTGAGCAGCGTTAACAATACCAACTCTGTATCTACATAGAAACACTTATCCAAAGGCAATAGAAAGAGATGAACCAAATGCAAAGGAGATTATTTACACCCTTGGCTAGATGGAATTTTTAAGATGTCTGAAACAAGAACCAGAAAAATTTTTTAAAAAGAATGAATACCCAAGAAAAATATAACTGTTGAATAAGTAGAAAAAGAAGCCATGGATTTTACCAGCAATCCAGTCAACAGCTATTCCTTCCACTCTCCCCAAGCCATTGGTAACAATGTCTTCTTTCCAAGTCTGGTCTCTTTTAGATCTGCTGATTTTATTAAGGCCCATGTCTGTCCAATAGATGGTGTCATTTTCTATTGGTAAACACACACACACAAAAACACATATTATTAAATGCAGTGGTATACATATTAGGATGACATCAGAATCATCATTGTGAGATCATCTTGAACCGATTCTAAGTATGCTTTGCTAATATCTACTAATATAATTAGTAGTAAGGGAAGTATGAAAAGAAAGACACTAATTTTAACATTTAAAATTTAAAGATAAATTTATGAAAATTTTTATTACATTTTTAATATTGTTTTATTTTAAATCAGTAAGCTTTTATTCCTATGAAATGAAAATCTCTTTTCTTCTAGTATTTGCTCCTTTCTGAGTCATCTGACTATACAATGAATACTGTGGAGAATAATTAACTCAAGAATGTTCAAACTACAGAGACAACAGAAAGTCATGTGAAGTCTTTTTGATTGTGTCGAGGATATTTTAAGCATTAGGTCATTTGATGTCTGTAAAGATTGAAATCAAATCATCACCAATTATTCTTTTTGAATACCTAATAGCATCTTAAATATAAATAACAATTGCCTTGTATTATTTCTCAGATTCATTTTGTAAAAATCCCAGAATACTTGAAGAATTGAGCCATGCTATCATCAAGTTTCTAAATAGCTGTTTTTTAAATATTTTAATGAAAAATATGCCTAACATGAGATAAAATATATTACATATATACTCATATGCATAAAGGATAGCAATTATAGGCCAATGGTTTTCTATATGTCTTCTAAAAAGATATGCAGACAAATAATTAAATAATAAATTTGTTACCAGCTAAGGCTTTATGCGGCTGCCAATATTGACACTGAAGAATAAATCCTTTAAAACAACACTATTTACTTCTGGCACACTGACAGATTATAGAAATAAAGGCAATGCAATTAATATAATGAAGTCATCTGTTAGTAAGTTTTAGGATTCCATGTCAGATGAAGCATAGTTTCATTTCTTACACCAGAATGGGAGGTGATAACAAACAACACTTCCCTCAAAATAGTTATGTGAGAGATATGATACTTTGAAGCCAAGCTGGAGGCATGTATACACATAACTATTAGAGAAGCAAGCATCTCTCTGATCTGTCAGTTTATACAGTTTCTTCACTGAAACAGGGACTTGGTAAGAAGTCTTGGACAAAATGATTTTCTTTTGTGTAAATAGTTAATAATGTATACTGAGTTCAATGTTTTCCCTCAAGTAATGAACTCTGTAAAAGATCAGGTAGACATTGCCAGACTGTCTACATTTTTCTTCCTTGTATTGATCTAAGACAATGGATACACAGAAGTCTGGCCTACAGTCTTCTTGAAAGCACCCACCATGGTAACGATGAGCATCACCCTCAGGCCTTAGGGTTGTCTTTGCTCTGTTTTTCTTGGGTTCTACATCCAGTTACTTGACAAATATGCTCATATCAAATCCATTTCCAGTAATTCATTGTTCATTTTGTTTTTCTTTTAAAACACAACTTCCATTCGTTAACATTCCACTCCTTTCTACACTGAAACTAAAGCCGCTAACTTTTACCTGGAGTCTCCAACAACTTTTTACTGGCGTCTATGTAAGTAAGACTCCTAAACTTTCTCATGGAGGAGCCATTTTTTAATTTAAGAACACACATATAAAAGCAAGTAAGACTTTACTTGATTCCTTTCCTTCACAACTATTGCAAATACATCTACACATGGTGAAAATATGGTTCTTTGCCATGAACTTCATGACCCACCCAAGACCTTTGGATCTCTGCACCCTGACATTTTCCCAGTTTCGTTCTTCCTCAAACCATCTTTCGTAACACTGACTTTCCTGCTTTGGAGTCAAACTAAATCCCTTTAAGTTTCAGGGTTGGTAATATTACTTTCCCTTTTAGCCTGGAATGTTCTTTTTCTAGAATATTTTTTTCATAGATTGTTGGAGATTCAAATATCCCCTTCTTAATAAAACATTTGTGACTGTGCTATAAAAATATTTTTTGTCTCTTCTTTTTTTCCCTCACTGATTTTGTTCTTCTCTATAGTACCCATTAATATAAAAGACATTTATTGGTCTTTTCTCATCCATAAGTGTTGATAAGTGGGTATTCATGCCATTTCATGGCATGTACCTTCCATAAAACTTGTTATAACTTCTGAACATAAAAACACATTTATTGATTTGTTTATGTCTGTCTTGTCTTATAGTGATGTATTTCTTTAAAGCTTTGTTCCTAGGAGCTAGGACAAGCTTCTCGTGTATTAACCTCACAGTAAACACTTGGTGATTTCAAAAGTGAATAAAACACACTGTATAAAAACTCGTAGGGATGTAGCAAATGGAGAACATATTTCTGACATTAGGGATAGTTCTGACATGAGGGAGTTTATAAATGCTTTAAGAAACATAGGAGAGATGATTGGGAAAACACAATAATATGAGATGAATGTGAACAATGTAATTTGTAAAGTCATTCACTAAACAGGAAACTAAAAAAGAAAACTACAATATTCTCAGTTTATTACTCTTCATGTGATTTTCAATCCATGAAGAGGTCCATCCTGTATAACCAGAAATTACATGTACTGCTATTCACTATACATATGTGCCTACTATGGTATTGACCTGAAAATGTCACATATTTATTGTGAGAGTGCACAAACATATTGTTAAGCGTAATAATGCTAATATCTGTGAATACCTACAAAATATTGATTATGTAAACTGTTTTAATAATATAGAAATTAAATTATATCATGATAAATGTTATAAACTCTAAAGATAGAAAATGTATATGTAAAAGGGAAGGGAGAAAATCAAGAGTATATTGCCATTACCTTGTCCTGAAATTTATCTCAAGTTAAATAGTTCTTAAACATCATTTCACCTTCATTCAAAAGATATTGACTAATAGGCAATGCTAAGATTTATTACAGATATAAGTATATGATTATAAATAAATCAGATACTTTCCTTAAAATCATAAAATATTTGTTGTGGGATAAAATTTAAAAATCAAGTTTACTTATACTTTTGGTTGTGAGCCTCCAGGAAGATCTCTGAGTTGGAGGCCAGCTTGTTTTACAGAGAAAGTTCCAAGACAGCCTGGGCTACACAGTGATACACTCTTCTTGAAGAAAGAAACATAAACAAACAGCAAACAAATAAATGAATTTTCTTGAAAAAATGTGATGTGATAATAATATAACACTACTAATAGAAAAGAAAATCTTAATTGTAGATATTAATACTTACAATGACATTATCACTGCCACAATTTTACAGGATATTCCTGTAAATTTTACAATTTTACAAGAATTCTCAGGGAGTCCAAGTAGAGAGACTGGCAAAGAGATATAGTCCATTGTAATTAAGCCAGGATTAAAGTTTACATTGTCATAGTAAAAACTGAAAATGAACGAAATTGAATTTTTTATATTGGGAGAAAATTTGGGCTACCTAAGGACTTAAGCGCTAATCAATAAATGTAAGTCTTTTAAAGACTATTAAACTTTAAATGTTTACTTTCTTATAAAACATGTATTTATTTACTAGCTCTTGTAAATGCCCTGCTTTCTCTGCTTTAATATAAAATTTTCCAGCATAAATTTATACATTTTTTCTATAAAGTAAACATGTGTGTGGAAACACACAAAATTCAATGCACTGCTAAATCACTTTGCTTTTTTTCTTTTAATAAAATAGTCATCAATTCAATTGTTGGATAGTAAAATGTACAAAAAAAGCGAACACCTTGTTCTAATCATTTCTCTGTCAACAGTATGGAGAATTCATGAAAAACTTCACCTCTACAAGTCTCTTCCCTTCATATACAAATATGATATAAATATATTTACCTTTATTTTATATCACTAAGAACAAAAGAATCATCTGCTAATGTGAAAGCCTTTTTCAATTGCATATACGTGAAATGCAGTATCAAAAAATAAAGCTTGAGTTTAACTGTTAAAAGACCTTTCTTTTTTATAGGTTATTATTTTTTTTTTTACATTTCAAATGTTGTCCTCCTTCTAAGTTTTCCCTCTGCAAAGCCACCATCCCATACCTGTTTATTTTGACTCTATGAGAGTGCTCCCCAACCACCCACCACCTCATGCCTCACCACTCTAACATCCCGTTATGATTATCCTCAAGTATAAAGTCTCCATAGGACTAATGGCCTCCCCTCCCAGTGATGCCAGATAAAGCAGTTCTCTGCTACACATGCTGCTGGAGCCATGGGTCCCTCCATGTATACTTTTAGGTTGGTTGTTTAGTCCCTGGGAGTTCTGGGTAGTCCTGTTAGTTGATATTGTTGTTCTTCATGTGGGCTTGCAATCCCCTTCAGCTCTTAAAATCCTTCCTCTAACTCCCCGAATGAAGTTCATGAGCTCAGTGCAATGGTTCATATGAGTATTTGTATCTGTATTGGTTAGGTGCTGGCAGAGAGTCTCAAGGGACCACTATACCAGGGTCCTGTCATCAAGCACTTCTTGGCATCAGCTATAGTGTCTGGGTTAGTGTCTGTAGATGGAACTGATCCCTAGGTGGGGTGGTCTCTAGATGGTCTTTCCTCCTTCAGTCTCTGTTTCATTGTTTGTCCCTGTATTTCCTTTAGACAGGAACAATTCTGGGTTAAAATTTCTGAGATGAGTGGATGGTCCCATTCCTCAAATTGGGTTTGTGCCTATATACTGGAGGTGGTCTCTACAGGTTATATCTATCCTTTGTTGGGTATTTTGGCTAATGTCATCCCTATTGGGTCCTAGGAACTTCTTGCTTCCCTATCATCTGGGACTTTCTAGTGTCTACTCCTGGTTACCCATCCCCCATTGCTACATATTTCTGTTCAATTCCCTGTTCCTTTGAACTTCTCTCCTGTCTCTTCCCATACCTGATCCTGTCCCCCCTTTTCCCTCCCCCACTTCTTTCCCTCCTAGGTCACTTCTTTCCAGATCTCACTCTTCCACTACTTCCTATGATTATGTTGTTCCCCCTTCTCAGTACGATTACAGCATTCACTCTTTGGCCTTCCTTCTTTTTAAGCTTCATATTGCCTGTGAGTTATATTGTGGGTATTCTGAGATTTTGGGCTAATATCCACTTATCAGTGAGGACATACCATGTGTGTTGTGTGTGGATTACCTCATTCAGGTTGATATTTTTTAGTTTCATCCATTTACCTGCAAAATTCATGAAGTCATTGTTTTTAATAGTTGAGTTTTAGTAGCTCCATTGTGTAAATGTACCAAAATTTCTGTATTCATTCTTCTGTTGAGGGACATCTGAGTTGTTTCCAGCTTTTGGCTATTATAAATAAGGCTTCTATGAACATATTGGAGCATGTGCCTTTGTTACATGTTGGACAATCTCTTAGGTATATGCCCAAGATATTTAGCTGGGTCCTCAGGTAATGCTATGTCTAATTTTCTGAGAAACCACCAGAATGATTTCCAGAGTGGTTGCACCATCTTGCAATTCCAGCAACAATGGAGGACTGTTTCTCCACATCCTTGCCAGCATCTACTATCACCTGAGTTTTTGATCATAGCCATTCTGACTAGAGTGAGGTGGAATCTCAAGGTCATTTTGATTTGCATTTCCCTGATGATTAAGGATGTTGAACATTTCTTTAGGTGCTTTTCAGGCATTTGTGATTCCTCAATTGGGAATTCTTTGTTTAGCACTGCACTCCACTTTTTATTAGGGTTATTCAGTTCTCTGGAGTCTAACTTCTTGAGATTTTTGTATATTTGTATATTTGTATATTAGCCCTTTATTTGATGTAGGGTTGGTAATGATGTTTTTCCAATCCATTGGTTGCAGTTTTGTCCTATTGGCATTGTTCTTTGCCTTACAGAAGGTTTTCAAATATCTGAGATTTCCATTAGTCAATTGTTAATTGTAGAGTCTGAGCCACTGGTGTTCTGTTCAGAAAATTTTCCCCTATAAGGCTCTTTACTACTTTCTCTTTTTATTAGAATGAGTGTGTCTGGTTTTATGTGGAGGACCTTGATACACTTGGACTTCTGCTTTGAACAAGGAGATAAGAATTGATCAATGTGCATTCTTTTACATGCTGACTGCCACCTGAACCAGCACCATTTGTTGAATATGCTGTCTCCCCAACCCCTACTGGATAGTTTTGATTTGTTTGTCAAAGATAAGGTGACCATAGGTGTGTGGGTTTATTTCTGAGTCTTCAATTCCATTGATCTACTGGTACGTTTCTGTATAAGTACCATGCAGTTCTTTTCACTATTGCTCTGTAGTACAGCTTGAAGTTAGGAATGGTGATTTCCTCAGAAGTTCTTTTATTGTTAGGAATTGTTTTTCTATCCTGGGTTTTTTGTTATCCCACATGTATTTGAGAATTTCTCTTTCTATCTCTGTGAAGAACAGAGTTGTAATTTTGATGAATATTGCAATGAATCTGTAGATCACTTTTGGTACGATGGCCATTTTTACTTTGTTAATCCTGCCAATCCATGAGCATGGAAGGTCTTTCCATCTTCTGACATCTTCTTTGACCTTTTGATTCATGCATGTTAGTTTTGTTGCTTAAAATATTTGTTAGAATTATGTTTTTACTGATGATGCCTTTACAGTCTTTTCTACGTAGCACATCATCTACAAATAAGAATATTTTGATGTCTCCTATTAGTTTCTCTCTTATTGTCTTCACTTAATTGTTCTCAGTAAAACTTCAAATGCTATAATACTAAATAATATATAATAAATGGAAATGAACAAAATGTGGACTAGAGAGGTGACTCCATCATTTTATTATGAGGACTTGCATTCAGATCCTAATACCCACATAAAAACCAGGACATGACTACATGCACCCATAGCACTATTATCCTGGAGGATGCAGACACATCATATGATGGCTACAAGTCTAGTTCAGCATTCAGTATGCAACTTTGTCTTTTAAAGTATATATAAAGTTCAAAGAATTATGTAAGGAGATCTCTATGTATAAGCACTAAAATCCATCCTTTTGTTTATCTGGGGTCATAAACCCAATTCAGATGTTTCCATCTGTGGTTTCTTCTTTCTCTAATGTTTCTACAATGAAGTAATGGTGTGAGTCCTCACAATCCATTTAGACTTGAGACAAGTATGTTCAGTTTGTTGAGAAATTTCATTTTTGTTTTCTATAAAATGTTTTATCCATGAGAGTCAGCGTACTCTTTATTTCTTTATGAATAAAATTATTGAAATTATTTTAAGATTGTTAGGCTTTTGACCATTTGTTACATGTGTCAGCATTCACTGCTAATGGAGATTACATAAGCTCAAGGAGAGTCAAGCTCAAGCTTCACAGAACCAGTTGTATATATTTTGATTATTAAAATCAGAAAAATATAGTTTCCATTGGTCATCTGTCCTCTAGACATCAACTTTCACTCAGGCTTTATTTGCCTAACACCTTCAGATGACCTTGGACCAAATACCTTTTCACTTTTATAGTCAGAAATGTGCACATTTTCAATAATTTACCCTGTCATTCATTACCAGTGACCTTAACAGACAAGCCAAGATATATAATTGTTGCCACATTTATGGAAGCTGCCTTAGGGCCCCAGAATTCATTAATTCCTCTGGCTTATCTAAGATAACAGTTTCCAGTCTGTTTCATATTTTATGACATTGACAGATATGACAGCTATTGCCAATGCAATCCCCCATCTCCTGTACTTTCAAAATCACCTATTCTATATAGTTGTAGAATAAGAAACTTTCTCATGCCTCTTTCTAAACTCTTCCATTATTATGATTCTCAGCTTAATGTTTCATTTCTGTTCAATCCCAATTTGACTTTGAAGCTCTTGATTTTAATCAGTTTGGACTTTACTACCAAACCAAAACATTCAGACAAACATGAAATACACACTCCAGTTGAATTCATGAAAGTTTGGCACAGAAAGGTTTATTAAAACATAAAAGTTCAAAATTAGGCTCTGGATCATTATTCTATAAGGGCATTTGTTATCCTCTTCACAAGCTTCTCAATGGTCCTGTCTTAGAGTGAATAGATAAAACACTATATTTCTGGGTCCTCCCTATTTTCCACCTCTGCTTGCCAGCTGTGCCTTCCTCTTTCCATCAAAAGCATTTTCTCTCAACTTCAGTACCTAATCTTCTTTTGTGTAGTTTAGAAATTCTTAGAATTGCCAGGGAAATTTTTAATAGCAATGACATAAACATGCCGCTAAGATTTTAAGTCACTATCCCAAGTCCTGCACAGATTAAACACTACAACTGAAAACAATATGGTAGTTAGTGTTGGCTGTTAACTTACCAAAACCAAGTTTATCCTGAGAAGGAATCTCAGTTGAGAAATTGCCTATATTAGATTGGCTTTTGACTGTGTGTGGTGATTTGAATATGCTTGGCCCAGTGAGTAGCACTATTAGAAAGTGTGGGCTTGTTGGAGGAAGTGTGTCACTATGGGGAGTGGGGGTTGAGACCCTCCTGCTAGCCATGTGGTAGCCATTATTCTCCTATTTGCCCTTGGAACAAGATGTAAAACTCTCAGCTCCTCCTGCCTTCTTGGAAGCTGACATGCTCTTGACCTGATGATAATGGACTGATCCTCTGCCCCTGTATGCGAGTCCCAATTAAATGTTGTCTCTTACAAGAGTTGACTTGGTTATGGTGCCTCTTTACACTAATGGAAACTCCAACTAAAATACCATGTCCATGAGCATTTTCCTGGTTGTAATTTGATAGATGAGGGCTCATCCCACTGAAAGAAGGATCATTCTCAGGCAAGTGGGTGTGATTTATATAAGAAAGCATGCTGAGCAAATACAGATTTGAGAAAATGATCAAAAATAGCAAGAAAATCTATGGAAATGTTAGAAAATAGGTGTGTGTGTGTTTAAATCATGATAGTTAGCCTCAATCAAATAGATAAGTTGAGTAAGTAATTTCTTAATACTTAAATAAATAAATATAAATTAAGTGAAACTTATTGGTTTTGATAGTAAGTTGTTTATAATAAACAAGAAAAGTCAAATGAAACTAATACAACTGCCATACAGAAATTATTTCACAATGAAGTCAAGTCTACCAAAAGGTGCATCCTTTGTGGTTAATTTCTTTAGATGGTTGTGACTAGAAGATTCCCTCTGACTTCTCAGATCAGGCCACACTGAGCCTTCCTGCTCTAAGGACTGTGCTCCACATTCTCACCTGTCACTGGCATGCCACTCAGTCATGGCATACAGTGAGACATCTAGAATAGATATAAATGTGTAAGAATTATGAAACAAAAAGATTCACTTCAAAAAGCAAAGAGGATTTTCTTCTTGCTGATTTTGAAAACTCAGTAGCAAACGCTTTAAAAAAGAACAGTCTATTAAAAACTAGAGTTAATAGAGAAAGTATATTAAATGCAATGACTTCAGAATGAAATTGAAAGTCAACATAATGGCTACACCCAACTTGTATCTACAGACGAGCCACCAGACACACAATGCCTGGGCTCAGGAATGAATAAAATTGTGCTTACTTCTTTCTATCTTAGAAAAGCATCACATTAAGCACTTTCTTAGTTTAATAAAGACCTAGGTTCTTAATATTCCTTATTCAAAGCGATTCAATAATAAACTGCTAACAAATTCCATTTGTTTCTTTCATCTAGAGAAAGACAAATCAATAAAAACGTTAATGGGCAATTATCTAACAGCAACAAATCACTAAGTACTCCATCACAGTGAGTAAATAAAGTCCGCAGATGTCAAAGATTTTAGATATCACCATATCATTAACGTACACTGCAGTAAAAACTCAAGCTGTGTTCCTTCTCTTTTAGATTATTAGTGTATCACACAGGAAAAATAAGCCTGCCTGGCTTTTGTGTTCTTTATGGAATCCACACTAAATGTATTTAATACAAATGATTTACCATTTTCTCTCAGGGGTAGGAAAAAGCGTTCCTCTAAAATCATCATTGATTTGGGTTTCTACTATTGCTCTACAGTTTCTGAATATATGATACCAATATCAGGAAGCTCATGTGAACACAAGCACCTGCTTTGTCCTGCTCCTTTTCATATCAGAAATGAAACCCAGGTTACTTAATATATCCCAGTGCAGCTTTCAACAGGAAGATGTCAAACTGAGACAGGGTATCACAACTATCAGAAACTCCTAGGAAATCATCAGTTCTTTCCACAAGATTGAGACCTTCCGTTTTTCTGTAGAAAAATGGCATAAATCTTGTTCTTTAAGAATTTGGCTGTTTTGTGATACTTATAATTCCAGAATGCACTATAAAATTAAAGAGAGTTTTCTCAGCAAGTAGGTTGGAATGTTTTGCATCAGCACTCTGAATAGAAACAACAATTTTTAATTAAGAGGTTTATTGGCAAAAATAAAATTGGATAAAAGATTAGGTACTGTATTGAGTTTTCATAAGTCAAGAAGTTTAATCCAGAAACATGGCTGCCCTGACTGAAAAACAGACAAGCCCTTAGTACACACTTTTAATATCAAACAGTTTGTAGAAGGGAAGACCCATGTCTAAAAGTGATTTCTAATTGATGAGCAGACAAATCAGAGAAAGATTTGAGAGAATGAGTCAAAGATAGGATAGGTCCAACTCACAGGAGAAGAGACTGCAAAAGGAGGCTATTTAGCCACAGTGCCAGAAGACAGAGAGGAATTGGAATTCAGTCAGTTGGGTTCAGTAAGTGAGTTTTGGGGTGTTCAGTTCAGAGTTGGAAGGCAGCCGGTAGTCAGTACTGTTGAAGCAGTTGAGTTCAGTACTGTGGGCTTTAATCAGTCAGTTGGGCACCAGTTCAATGAGTGCACTGCATTGGAGTTGAATTGAATGGTGAGTGCATGCACTGCAGTGCAGGTCAGAAGAGACAATTGAAGCCAGAGAATAAGAAGGAGACAGATGATTAGAACAAATTGCCAGAATTAGTTTGAGGCCAAGCAGAGCAACTCATCGAAAAGATGAGAGAAGCTAGATTTAATCACTCAGCTTAGAGAAGAGTTTTAAGCCAGAAAGCTGAGTTGAACCAGCCAGCCAGAGTTGAGAAGAAACTAGAAAGGGTGGGATTATTCTGAAGCAGTAAGTCTCTGAGACAAGAGTTATATCCAGAATGAAGATACATTTATAAGCATATTTTTAGCTATTTTTTTATTCTTTGACATTATAATATAATTGCTTCTTTTATCTTCTTCTCTTTTCTCTCTCTAAATCCTACCACATACTCTTCCTGGCCTTATTTCATATTGATTGTTTTTTAAATTAATTGCTGATATATCCATAATGTATATGAGTACACATATATATTCATAAATACAACCTACTCAGTGTGTAACTTTTAATATTAGAAAATTCTAATATCTTAAGTTAAACATCAGCAACTCCCTTCTGTAATATTGTAGAGTCAGTTAATGTTTTTCTGTAGTTCCCAATATATGAATTTGGAAGAACAAATTGAGGATGAAATAAGTTGGTCTTGGTAAAAGCACTTAGGGGCTGTTATGTGGCTCATTGGATAAAGGACTTGTCACCCATCAAGCCTGATGAACTGAATTATATCTCCAGGACCAACATGTTGGAAGGAGAAAACTGACTTCCAGAAATTGTCCTCTGATACATACACACATGCTGTGACACCTCTGGAAGACCCAGAAGACAAATGCACACCATTAAAACACATATATTGTGCACACATCGAGGAAAATAATGTTGAAAACTATTCTTTATACAATACAAAGTACAAATGAAACACGAGGGGGTTGAATAAAACCAAAGCATAGTGTCCTGGGTCCTTTTCCTTTGCTTTTAGAAAACACTATTTCCCAAAGCAAATTGTGTTAAAAAAGGGTTTATTTGGTATATGTTTCCTGATTACAATATGCCATTCACAGAAACTAAATCAGGAACTCAAGGCAGTAACCTAGAGTCAGAACCTGAAGCAGGGCTATGGAGAAACACTAATTATTAATTTTTTCAGTCTATTTCTTATACCACCCAGGACTTCCTGTGATGTGCAGCACATGCTCATTGAACTGTATAAATCATTAATCAAGAAAATGACCCACAGATGAACTACACCCCATTCTGATGGAGGCATTTTTCTCAATCGAAATTCTACCTTGCCAGATAGGCCCTGACTGTGTTAAATTTACAAAATAAAAACCAACCAGGATATGCATTCTCCCAAATTATAAAGTAATTAAAAATATGTTTGATAACTTTAATATAAAATATAGATTTGGTTTTTCTTTGCTAAAGTGGAATGTGTTCATATATAAGGGAAAATAATTTTTAAACATATTCAAGCAGCTATTGTATCATTATGTATAAATTTCCATAATAAAAGTTAACACTGGTTTATTCGTCCAATGGGATCACATTTTCTTTACAAAATAAAGGTTATACTGTTAAGAATTGTGATACTTAGAGAAACTATGCTGCAAAAACTTTGCGATAATGTCCATGTAAAGCACTTTAACATTTTAATAAGTAAAAGACTTTAATAGCCAGAATTACTGGTATAGACCTGTAACCTAGCCTTCAGAAGGCAAAGGCACGTAAATTATTAGTTCAAGGCTAGAATGAACTACATAAATAGGATTAAAAAACAAAATATAAACATTTCTATTAATACTGCTAATGAATCAATGATACACACTCTCTCTCACACACACACACAAACACAAGCTGATCATGTGATTATGGTGGTTTAAATTCAGGAGACTGAGATAAAAGTATCACAAATTCAAGTTTAGTCCAACTACATCATGGGACACTGTCACAATAAAAGTAAAATAAACATAAATATAACATGTGTATGACATACATACACATGGATTCTGTATTGTAATTATTTTCTTTTCTATTCTGTTGAACTGAAAATTAAAGCTAGGATATCACACATGCCAGCCAAGTGTTCTACCAGAGCTGCAGCACCAGGCCAGCATGATTATTTTCTAATTTGATTTTACTGTCTTTGAACCACATTCAACATAAGCATTCAGAACAGCACAGGGCCCAGGGAGATGGTTCAGTAGGCAAAGTACTTGCTTTGTAAGCCAAACAACCTAATTTCAATCCCTGTGGCCCAAATAAAAGTGGAAGAAAGGAACAATTCCCAAAAGGTGACATTTGATCTCCTCATACACACCTTGGCACAAGCACACATGCATAAACACACAGAATAAGAAATACATTGAAATCAAATCACAGTATTTAAATGTGTTATACTTACACTTTAATCACAAAATTACTTTATTGTTGACCATACTCTTGTTAAAAATTAAAGCTGGACTGCGTTGTCTGGCCTCAGTGGGAAAATTCCTGCCATGAACTGATGTGCCAAGGTGGGTGTGTACCCATTCAGAGTAGCCTCCCCAGTCTCAGAAAAAAAAACGTATGCGGATATAGGGAATGACTATGGGGAGAGAGACTGGTGGAATGAGGTCTGTGGTAAATATGTGAAGTGAATAAATAAGAAATAAAGAATATTTTAAAGCAGTGCAAATTAGCATTTTTATCAACAACTCTGTATTATAGAAAATATTTAAAAAGGATGAACACATCTTTCATATTCCCAGGAAGTTAGCAAACTTTGAAAATCATCATCTATACACATTATGTCCTTTCATTGTAATTTGCTGTTGACTCTCATCACAACACTAGTATGACATAATGCTCCAGGAGGTCTTTCATAGTTAACTAATTCAAGCCAGTAAATATTTTGATAAATATACAATGAAAAGTCCAAAGAATAAATGATCAAGTAAACCCTCATTTTGTCATTAAAACGTTCACATTTCAACATCGTTATCAGCAGGTGCTATCATTTGAGATTTTGAACAAAGCCATTCTGATGGATATGAGGTGGAATCTGAGTCATTTTTATTTGCATTTTCCTGATGATTAAGGACATTGAACATTTTTAAAAAGTGTTCCTTGGACATTAGAGATTCTTCTGTTGAAAATTCTGTTTAGATCTGTATTACGTTTGTTTGTTTCATTGGATTATTTGGTTTGTTGGTGTCTAACTTCATATATTTTGGTTCTTTATATATTTTCAATATTAGCCCTCTATTATATCTAGAGTTGGTAACGATCTTTCTCATTTTGTAGGCTGCCATTTTGTCCTACTGTCAGTGTGCTTTGCCTTCCAGAAGCTTTGCAGTTTCATAAGGTCACATTTACTGTTTATCTTGGTGCCTGAACTACTGTTCTTTTGAACAGCTATCTTATTTAACAATTCATCCAAGGTTATTTCTCACTTTCTCTTCTGTTAGATTTAGTGTATCCAGTTTTATGTTGAGGTATTTGATCTGTTTCACCTCAAGTCTTGTGCAGAATGATGAATACGGATCTACTTGCATTCTTCTACATGAAGACATCCACTAAGACCAAGACTATTTGTTGAAAATGCTTTCTTTTTATATTATTTTCAATTTTATGATTTTCTTTGTCAAAAATCAAGTGTCAGTAGGTATATGGGTTTATTATTTCTGGGCTTCAGTTGGAGTCCATTGATCAACTTGTATGTTTCTATGCTAATATCATGCAGTTTTCATCATTATTGTTCTGTAATACTACTAGAAACTGAAGATGGTGATAACTCCAGAAGTTCTTTTATTGTACAGGACTGTTTTTAGTATCTTCAGTTTTACTTTGTTTTGTTTTTCCATGTGAAATTGGGAATTGTTCATTCAAAGTCTGTGAAGAATTATGTTAGATTTTTTTATGGAATGTGCATGAATCTGTAGACTGCTTTTGGTTAGATGACCATTTTTAAATGTTAATCCTACTGATCTATAAGCATGGGAGATCTTTCCATCTTCTAAAGGCTTCTTTAATTTCTTTCTTCAGAGACTTAATGATATTTTTTATTGGATATTTTATTTACATTTCAGATGTTATCCCTTTACCCTATCCCCCCTCCCAGGAACCTCCTATCCCATCATCCCTCCTCCTGCTTCTATGAGAATGTGCCCCCACCCACCCACCCACTCCCACTTCCCCACCCTCAAATTCCCCCACACTTGGTGTCCATCCTTCATGGGACCTAGAATCTCTTCTCCCACCTATGCCCAACAAGGCCATCCTCCCCTACATATAAGGCTGGAGCCATGGGTCTCCCCGTATGTGTTCCCAGGGTGGTTGTTTAGACCCTGGAAGCTCTGGTTGGTTGGTATTGTTGCTCACCTCATGGGACCGCAAACACTTTCAGCTCCTTCAGTCTTCTCTCTAACTCCTCCATTGGGAACCCCTTGATCATTTCAATGGTTAGCTGTGAGCATCCACCTCTGTATATGTCAGGCTCTGGCAGACCTCTAAGGAGACAGCTATATCAGGCTCCTGTCAGCATGCACTTCCTGGCATCCACATCAGCATCTACCTTTGGTGGCTGCCCATGGGATGGATACCCAGGTGCTATGGTCTCCAGGTGGCCCCTCTTTAATTTCTGTCTCACACTTTGTCTCCATATTTGCTCTCTTGAGTATGTTGTTACTTCAAAGAAGAACCATAGCACTCACACTTGGTCTTTCTTCTTCATGACCTTCATGTGATCTGTGAGTTGAACCTTGGGTATTTCCAGCTTCTGGACTAATATCCAATTATCAGTGGGTGAATACCATGAGTGTTTTTTGTGATTGGGTTCCCTCAGTCGGGATATTTTCCAGTTCCATCCATTTACCTAAGAATTTCTCAAATTCATTGTTTTTAATAGCTGACTAATACTCCATTGTGTAATTGTACCACATTTTTTATATCCATTCCTCTGTTGAAGTACATCTGAGTTCTTTCCAGGTTTCGGTTATTATAAATAAGTCTGCTTTAAACATGGTGGAGCATATATTCTTTTTATATGTTTTTTATATGTTGGAGCATCTTCTGGGTGTATGTTCAGGAGTGGTATAGCTGGATCCTCGAGTAATGCTATGTCCAATTTTCTGAGGAACCACCAGAATAATTTCTAGAGTGGTTGCACCAGCTTGCAATCCCAGCAACAATGGAGGAGTATTCATCTTTCTCCACATCCTTACCAGCATCTACTATCACCTGAATTTTTGATCTTAGCCATTCTGACTGGTGTGAGGTAGAATCTCAGGATTGTTTTGATTTGCATTTCCCTGATGACTAAGGATGTTGAACTTTTCTTTAGGTGCTTCTCAGCCATTCAAGTTTCCTCAATTGAGAATTTTTTGTTTAACTCTGTACCCCGTTTTTAATAAGGTTATTTGGTCTGGAGTCTAATTTATTGAGTTCTTTGTATATATTGGGTATTAGCCCTCTATCTGATGTGGGATTTGCAAAGATCTTTTCCCAGTTTGTTGGTTGCTGTTTTGTCCTATTGACAGTGTCCTTTGCCTTACAGAAACTTTGCAATTTTATGAACTCCCATTTGTCAATTCTTGCTCTTAGAGCATAAGCCATTGGTGTTCTGTTCAGGAACTTTTCCTGTGGGACCATGATAGGATGCTTTGGTTTCCAGTAGAGCAATGGCTTAGAGATAGCTGGAGACCCAATAGGTGTCCATTGCCTGTGAGGGACTGCACATATCTCACCATGGCCCAGGTTCCAGACTCCTGACAAGCAGTTTGAGACCTCCATTTGATCTACACCATTCAGTCACATAGGACAATACAGCCCTTCCCTAAGAGAAGTTTATGTCATCCTCCATAGGTAGAAGGCATGACTACAGGTTTCAGCCCTAGAGAGATTTCCATATTAATGAGTTACCTAAAGGCCAGATGGCATCGTTAATTAAGTATTCTTTGCCAGACCCTCCTCTCTCCTACCTCCTTATTTAAGTCAGGTCCTCCCTGACATAAGTGGGCATATGACCATACCATCTACATCCCACCACGGAAATAAAGCTTATGGAACTATGGACTGTCATGTGTCTTTGGGAGTTTTATTGTGGAGGCCTGCCTCATCAAGCAAGCTAGACTAGCAGCCTCTTAGCCAAGTGAGTAACCAAAGAATCCCTTTTCTGCTGGGTGCTGTCTGGAGCTCTCCTCTCCCTCCCTCCCTTCTCTCCATGTGAGGGTGGTTGCACCTGCATGCCCCTCACCTCAGTTCTGCTGCACCACCCTGTGGCAGTGTCTGGGAGCCTCAGAAGGGAGGCAAGTTGATCCTGGCCACCTCCTGGCCTGGGATTTCAACTTGAGAGCCAAGCCCCACTGCAGAACTTCAAACTGAGTGAGGACTCCCCACATCAAGCTGGTCCCTGGCTGTTTCTCACAGTGCAACTCCCACCTGGTGACCTGTGCTGAACCTACTCAGTCGAACTTCCCACATGCTCTTCTGCTTATCTCCAGAGGTGAGCCTCTCTGTGGTACCCACAAAGAGCAAAAGATACATGGGACCCACAACACAACAGAGATACACACCCGCATGCCCATGGGTGAGCCCTCATTTTCCCCTGTGCCCAAGTATTCAAGGTTCTTTCCCACCTTCTTATCTATTAGTTTCAGTGTATCTGGTTACATGTGAAGGTGCTTTCTCCACTTGGACTTGAGCTTTGTACAGGAAAAAGAATAAATTGATTTGCATTCTTCTACCTGTTGTCCAACTGTTAAACCAGCACCATTTGTTGAAAATGCTGTCCTTTTTACACCAGACAGTTTTAGCTTCTTTGTCAAAGATTAAGTGACCATAGGTGTATGGGTTTATTTCTGGGTTTTCAATTCCATTCCCTTGATCTTCTAACCTATCTCTGTACCAGTGCCATGCAATTTTTATCACTATTGCTCTGTATTACAACTTGAAGTCAGGGATGGTGATTCCTCCAGAAGTTCTTTTATTGTTGAGAATAGTTTTCCCTATTCTGGGTTTTTTGTTATTCCAAATAATTTTAGAATTTCTCTTTCTAACTCTGTAAAGAATTGAGTTGGGATTTTAATGGGTATTCCATTGAATCTGTAAATTACTTTCAGCAAGATGGCCATTTTTACTACATTAATCCTTCCAATCCACGATCATGAGTGATCTTTGTATCTTCTGAGATCTTCTTTGATTTTTTTTCTTCAAAGACTTGAATTTCTTGTCATATAATTCTTTCACTTCCTTGGTTGGATTCACACCAAGGTATTTTATATTTTTTGTGACTATTGTGAAGGGTGTCACATCCCTAATTTCTTTGTCAGCCTATTTATCTTTGGAGTAGAGAAAGGATTTGTTTGAGTTGATTTTATAACCAGCCACTTTGGTTAAGTTGTTTATCAGGTTTAGGAGTCCTCTGGTGGAATTTTTGGGGTCACTTAAGTATACTATCGTATCATCTGCAAATAGTAATAGTTTGACTTCTTCCTTTCCTATTTGTATCCCTTTGACTTCCTTTTGTTGTCTAATTGCTCTAGCTAGGACTTCAAGTACTATATTGAATAGGTAGGGAGAAAGTGGGCAGCCTTGTCTACTCTCTGATTTTAGTGGGATTGCTTCAAGTTTTTCTCCATTTAGTTTGCTGTTAGCTCCTGATTTGCTGTGTATTGCTTTTAATAAGTTTAGGTATGGGCCTAGAATTTCTGATCTTTCCAAGACTTTTACCATGAAGGAATGTTGAATTTGGTCAAATGTTTTCTCAGCATCTAGTGAGATGATCATGTGTTTTTTTTCCCTTTGAGTTTGTTTTTATAGTGATTTACATAAATGGATTTCTGAAGATTGAACCATCTTTGCATTCCTGGGATAAAGACTACTTGATCATGATGGATGATTGACTTGATGTGTTCTTGGATTTAGTTTGCCAGAATTTTATTGAGTATTGTTTGCATCAATATTCATAAGGGAGATTGGTCTGAAGTTTTCTTTCTTTGTTGAGTCTTTGTGAGGTTTATGTATGAGCGTGATTGCGGCTCCATAGAAGGGATTAGGTAGTGTTTTTTGCTTTTTCTATTTTGTGTAATAGTTTGAAGAGAAGTAGTATTAGATCTTCCTGGAAGGTCTGATGGAATTCTGCACTAAAACCATCTGGTCCTAGGCATTGTTTGGTGGGATGACTTTTAATGACTGCTGCTATTTCTTTAGTTGTTATGGGACTGTTTAAATGGTTTATTTGCTCCTGATTTAACTTTAGTACCTGGTATCTATCTAGAATATTGTCCATTTCATCCAGATTTTCCAGTTTTGTTGAGTATAAGCTTTTGTAGTAGGTTCTGAATATTTTTTGAATTTCCTCAATTTCTGTTGTTATGTATCCTCTTTTCAGTTCTAATTTTACTAATTTGGATACTGTCTCTGTTTCTCTGGTTAGTCTGGCTAAGGGTTTATTTATCTTGTTGATTTTTTCAAAGAACTAGCTCCTGGTTTTGTTGATACTTTGTATAGTTCTTTTTGTTTCTATTTGGTTGATTTCAGCCCTGCCTGAGTTTGATAATTTCCTGCTGTCTATTCTTCTTGGGTGTATTTGCTTCCTTTTGTTCTAGAGCTTTCAGGTGTGCCGTCAAGTTGTTAGTGAATGCTCTCTTCAGATTCTTTTTGTACACACTTAGAATTATGAGTTTTCCCAATAGCACTGCTTTCATTGTGTCTCATAAGTTTTGGTATGAAAAGCCTTCAGTTTCATTAAATTCTAAAAATTCTTTAATTTCTTTCTCTATTTCTTTCCTCACCACATTATCAAAGAGTAGAATATTGTTCAGTTTCCATGAATATGTGGACTTTCCATTGTTTTTGTTATTATTGAAGACCAGCCTTAGTCCGTGGTGATCTGATAAGATGCAAGAGATTATTTCAATCTTTTTGTATCTGTTGAGGCCTGTTTTGTGACCAATTATATGGTCTATTTTGGAGAAGGAACCATGAGATGCTGAGAAAAGTTATATTCTTTTGTTTCGGTTGAAATATTCTATAGATATCCATAAATCCATTTGGATCATAACTTCCATAAATTCCACTGTGTCTCTGTTTAGTTTCTTTTTCCATGATCTGTCCATTGCTGAGAGTGGGGTGTTGAAATCCCCCACTATCATTGTATCAGATGCTATGTATGCTTTGAACTTCAGTAAAGTTTCTTTTATGAATGTGGGTACCCTTTCATTTGGGGCATAAATGTTCAGAATTGAGAGTTCATCTTGGTAGATTTTTTTTCTTTGGTGTGTATGAAGTGTCCTTCCTTATCTTTTTTGAAAACTTTTGGTTGAAAATCGATTTTATTCAAAATTGGAATGGCTACTCCAGCTTGTTTCTTGCAACTGTTTACTTGTGAAATTATTTTCCAGCCCTTTACTCTGAGGTAGTGACTATCTTTGCCACTGAGGTGCATTTCATTTTTGCAACAAAATTCTGGGTCCTGTTTATGTACCCAGACTGTTAGTCTATGTCTTTTTATTGGGGAATTGAGTCCATTGATGTTAAGAAATATTAAGGAAAAGTGATTCTTTCTTCCTGTTATTTTAGTTATTGAAGGTATAATTATGTTTGTGTAGCTATCTTCTTTTGGGTTTGTTGAGAGATTAGTTTCTTGCTTTTTCTGGGTTATTGTTTCTCTCCTTGTGTTGGAGTTTTCCATTTATTATCCTTTGGATAGCTGGATTAGTGGGAAGATATTGTGTAAATTTGGTTTTGTTGTGGAATATCTTGGTTTCTTCATCTATAGTAATAGAGGGTTTTGCTGGGTATAGTAGTCTGGTCTGACATTTGTTCTCTTAGGGTCTGTATGATATCACTCCAGGATCTTCTGGCTTTTATAGTCTCTGGTGGGAAGTCTGGTGTAATTCTTATAAGTTTGTCTTTATATTTTACTTGACTATTCCCCTTACTGCTTTTAGTATTTTTTCTTTGTTTTGTGCATTTGATGTTTTGATTATTATGTGACAGGAGGAATTTCTTTTTTGGTCTAGTCTATTTGGAGTTCTGTAGGCTTCTTGTATGTTCATCAGCATCTCTTTCTTTAGGTTAAGAAAGTTTTTCTCTATAGTTTTCTATAGTTTTTTTTACTGGCTCATTATTTGGGAATCTTCACTCTCATCTATACCTATTATCCTTAGGTTTGGTCTTCTCATTTTGTCCTCTATTTCTTGAATGACTTGGTTTAGGAGGTTTTTGCATTTTGCATTTTTTGACAGTTGTGTCAATGTTTTCCATGGTATCTTCTGTACCTGAGATTCTCTCTTCTATCTCTTGTATTCTGTTGGTGATGGCCCTGATTTCGTTCCTAGGTTTTCTATCTCCAGGGTAATCTCCCTTTGAGATTTCTTTATTGTTTCTAATTCCAATTCTATGTCCTGGATGTTTTTGTTTAATTCCTTCACCTGTTTGGTTCTGTTTTCTTGCAGTTCTTTAAGGGATTTTGTGTTTCCTCTTTAAGGGCTTCTACCTGTTTACCTGTGTTCTCCTGTATTTCTTTAAGGGAGTTTTTTTTAAATGTCCTTCTTAAAGCCCTCTATCATCATCATGAGAAGTGATTTTAATTGTACATCCTGCTTTTCCGGTGTGATGGGGTGTCCAAGACTTGCTAAGGTAGGAGAACTGGGTTCCAATGATGCCAGATAGCTTTGGTTTCTTTTGCTTATATTCTTGTGCTTGCCTTTTGCCATCTGGTTAACTCTAGTGCTACCTGCACTCACTGTCTCTGACTGGAGCCTGTCTTTTCAGTTATTTTGCTTGTGTCAGAACTCCTCAGATTTCAGATGTCTCTGTGATCCTGTGATCCTGAGTTCCTGGATGGAAGAGCTCCTGGGACTCAGGCTTACTCTGGGATCCTGAAATCCTGCTGCTCTGAGTACAGTGGTTCCAGTGGTTCCACCACTGCTCAGTTGCTCTGGGAATGTTCAGGATATGGTGCCTTCATGAGGGTAGACCTGCTAGGTGTCTGCCACAGCCAAAAGCAGACTTGATGGTCTTGTTATGTGGGTTTTTCACTTGATTGGTTAGTTACACACACCAAAAGTTTAATACTATTTGTGACTACTGCAAAGAATTTTGTTCCCCTGATTTCTATCTCAGCCTATTTATCATTGTATAAAAGAGGAGTACTGGTTATTTTTAGTTAATTTTGTATCAAGCCACTTTGCTAAGGTAGTTTTAAGCTATACGACTTCTCACACTTGTATCACCACTGTGGAAATCAATTTGGCAGTTTCTCTGAAAGTTAGGAATGGTTCTATCTCAAGACCTACCTATATCATTCCTGGGGTTGTACCCAAAAGATATTCCACTATCCTATTGCTTTACTATGTTCATAACAACTTTAGTAGTAATAGACAAAAACTGGAAACAACCCAGATGTCCTTCAACTGACAAATGGATATAGAAAATGTGGTTAATTATACAGTGACTCATGAATAAGAGCCCTAGCTATGTTATTTAAGATGGTATTCAGTGTTACCACAGTAATCATTTTAGTATATTACACATTTTCAGATAAGTGACATATGTATATCTCTCCAAAATGAAGGAATATATATCTAGATAGATAGATAGATAGATAGATAGAGATATGCCTATAATATACAAAACTTAAATATAACAGTGGATAATTTAATGTATTTAATTTATTGATTCAGATCCCAGAGAGATTTTCCTCTTAGAAAAGCCTGTCCATTTATGCTGTGAGATGGCATCTCCTAGAAATGATAGAGAAATCACATCCATGAAAGTCTCACCAATGTATCTGTCCAAATAAGATCTGCAAAATAATGACATCTAATGTGAATGGGGGATGTTCACAAGTACTCAAGAGTAGGTAAAGAACTATAGGCAACTAAGGAATGCTGAGAGTGGGAAAAATGTTCTCAAAGTCAAGCGTACCATTTAGATATCCAATATTAAAAGGTCAGATTTTAAAATACACTTACAAGTAATGTACAAACTAAGCAGTTTGTACTAAACTAGTTAGGAATATTTATGTATATGTGTATATAAATATATACATATATTTATGTATTATATGTGTATGGGTTATATATGTTTGTATATTTGCATGTTTGCATGTTGCTATGCATGTATGTGTAAAACAACATTTAAAGAAAAAGAAGCCATGAGTTTTAGAATAATTATGGTGGGTATGTAGGAAATGTTAGGGAAGGGGAACAGAAAGAAAAAAAATATGATTGTATTTCAATCACACAAAAAAAGATAAAACTGTCTTATACCCTGTATACTTTTCTGCTTTTGTCTAACATAACTTCCTCCCTCAGATTCAATTTGGAAAGTATCACTTTGTTTGAGGGTCATCCATTTTGAATAGACAGTACAACATTCCTAAGAGAAGACTATTCTTCATGATTCATTCCACAGTTCTTTACATAGAAAATATTATTGTTGTTGTTATCTTTGTTGTTGTTGCTGCTGTCATCATTAATTGGAGTTTTCTTTTATATTTATGTTAATATTGCATATCTGCATATCTTGAGAATCTAGAGAAAGACATCAGGTATCCTACTCCATTGCTCTCTGCCTTATTACCTCCAGACAAGAGCCTGTCACTGAACCTGGAGCTAGGCTGGTGTCCAGAACAATGCTGAAATATTTTCTTTTCCAACCCTTATTCTCAACACTGGGGTTTTAGATGTATTGGACATATCTATCCTTCTAGCTATTCCAGGTCTCACACTGGAGTTGAAGAGGTCTGTAACCTCTCTGGCTTCTTAATATAGTTGCTGAGAATTTGTCTGCAGCTCTTCGTGCTTGTGCATCAAACACTCTTTTCACTGAGCCACTTCTCATTCCCCTTTTTGATTATTTGTCTTTGTGCATGCATGCAGGAGCACTTGAGTGTGTGCATGTGCATGCACATGCATGTGTATATGTGTACATGTGTGTACATGCATATGTATGAATGTAAAGGTAAACATTGCATGGAGTACATGAATGTCAGAAGGCCTTGAGTATTGTTACTTCCCTTCTACCTTGCTTGAGAAAGTCTCCTTAGTTGATTTTCTACTATGCCTTTCAAGCTAGTTGGGCTGTGAAGTTTTGAAATTGTTTTATCATTATCTAACTTATCTTTGTAAGAATGTTCCTACATTCCTACAATGTAGGAGTTAATTAAATTAAATTAAATTAAATCAAATGAAATTAAAGAAAGTTAATTTAAAGGAAAAAATATCTTTGTAGGAGTGCATGCATTTGCTACATCTGTGGTCTTTATGTGGGTCCTAGCTATTCAATTTTATGTACCTACTTGCATAGTACACCTATCACCAAGCCTAATACTGATGCTTCACAAGCACTTCCTATCCATTATTTTTTCTTTAAGACAGTATCTCTTGGGAGCACTG
Source organism: Arvicanthis niloticus (assembly GCF_011762505.2). Taxonomy (NCBI): domain Eukaryota; kingdom Metazoa; phylum Chordata; class Mammalia; order Rodentia; family Muridae; genus Arvicanthis; species Arvicanthis niloticus. The sequence goes on along the minus strand of NW_023045354.1, from coordinate 56,705 downwards.
GTTCCTTCCAGTCTGGGCCTGAGCACTGAGCAGATCCTGGGAGGCAGCTCTGCACTCAATCTCACAGAACCCAGAGGAAGCAGGGCTCCCAGGAGTTTTAACCTGGGCAGTATCTTAGGTAAGGTAACACCTGCCCCAAACAGCGAGTAACTGGGAACCACTAGGACCCAGGAATTCACTCCTGGCCCAGAGCACTGTTTCCTTCCACTCTGGGCCCCAACACTCAACAGATCCCAGGAGACAGCTCTGCATCCAATATCACAGAACCCAGAGGAAGATGGTGTCCAAGGAGCTCTAATCTGGGCAGTATCTCATATAAGGAGACAGCAATACCTTCCCCTGTAGAGTGAAAATAATAAAAATCATTTTACAGAATATATATATTCTGGGTAGGACACAGTGACATGACAAGAACACAATTTTGAGAAGAATGAGTATACAGAGTGTTTTCCACATGACCCTGACTCACTTAGGTTGGGTTCCTTTGGAAATTTTCACTATTTTTATGTTGTGTAACCTTAGCAAGCCCTCACCCCCTCCTCACTCCCTGGTTTGTGGTTTTTTCCTTTAAAAAGCCCCTTAGTCCACTTCTCTTGGTCAATTCTGCTCCTGCATTGGCAAACGAATTGACCATTAGCCTGGCTAACCCTCCCTAATAAAGCCTCTGCTGATCGCATCCAGGTCCAGTGTCTTGCGAGTTTTTGGGTGGCTGTGACTTCCTGAGACTTGAGCAAGGGTCTCCCAAGTTTGGGGGTCTTCATCCCAAACAGGGAGTAACTGGAACCCACTGGTACCCAGGAATACAATCCTAACCTACAGCACTGGTTCCTTCTGGTCTGGGACTGAGCACTGAGCAGATCTTTGGACTCAGCTCTAACCCCAGTAGCAACACCCATCCCACACAGTTCTGACACAGCCAAGATAATAGGAAATATAGGCTCCAGTTAGAGACAGGGCAGGTAGCACTAAGGAGATCCAGATGGTAAAAGGCAAGTGCAAGAACATAAGCATCAACAACCTAGGGTACTTGGCATCATCAGAACCTAGTTCTTCCATACTAGAAAGTACTGAATTCCCCATATAATCAAGAAAGCAAGAGTCAGATTTAAAATCACTTCAAATGAGGATGATAGAGGACTTTAAGAAAGACATAACTAACCCTCTCAAAGAATTTGAGGAGAACACAGGTAAATAGGTAGAAGCCATTAAAGAGGAAACACAAAAATCCCTTAAAGAATTACAAGAGAACATAAGAATGGAAGTAGAAACAATAAAGAAATCTCAAAGAGAGACAACCCTGGAGATAGAAAACCTAGGAAAGAAATCAGGAGTCATAGATGCAAGCATCACCAACAGAATACAAGAGATAGAAGAGAGAATCTCATGTGCAGAAGATACCATAGAAAACACTGACACAACTGTCAAAGAAAACTCAAAGTGCAAAAAGTTCTTAACACAAAACATCCAGGAAATCCAGGACACAATGAGAAGAACAAACCTAAGGATAATAGGTATAGATAAGAGTGAAGATTCCCAACTTAAAGGGCCAGTAATATCTTTAACAAAATTATAGAAGAAAACTTCCCTAACCTAAAGAATGAGATGCCCATAAACATACAAGAAGCCCATAGAATGCCAAATAGACTAGACCAGAAAAGAAATATCTCCTACCACATAATAATCAAAACACCGAATGCACAAAACAAAATAAAAATATTAAATGCAGTAGGGGAAAAAGGCCAAGTAACATATAAAGGCAGACCTATCAGAATTATACCAGACTTCTCACTATAAAATCCAAAAGATCCTGGACAGATGTCATACAGACTCCAGGAGAGCACAAGTGCCAGCCCAGGCTACTATACCTATTATACCTAGCAAATCTCTCAATTACTATAGATGGAGAAACCAAGATATTCCACAACAAAACCAAATTTACACAATATCTTTCCACAAACCCAGCACTACAAAGTTTAATAATGGTAAAGCTCCAATACAAGGAGGAAAATTATACTTTACACAGACCAAGAAATTAATTCTTTTCCAACAAATCTAAAAGAAGATAGTCACAGAACTATAACTGGGTTATCAGTAAAGATTTATGTAGATAAGCCCAGACAATATTTTATTTTTTAATCTAACACCTATGGTAAATTGTTGGTTCCCTTTTCATTGACCTTTGACAAATTGTTTTATAACCTCCTCTAATGTGCTCTGAGTAAACATCTGGTTATTTGTCTAGGAACAATTAACTGATGTTATCTGAGAGACTGACAAAATTCTTATTACAGTTTTTGGCTCTCAGAAAAAGGCCTAGTATCAGTTTTGTTATAAAAGAGCTTAATAATCATGGATATAATTTTAAAATTTTTTATAAGATCATCATTAAGATTTAAAAAGTCATCTATTATATAACATCACCACAAGATAGTACATTTTTAAAGATTTATGTTTAATAATAATAGCCTGAGACAACAATTTGACATCTTTAGAGAGTATATAGATCTAATTACAAAATTTGTTTTTAGTGTCTTCATTTTTTCATAATAGTGTTAATACTTGAAGACTTGTTCCTAATCAATTATGATAAGTGAGTGTTACTCATTTTTCATTAAAAATTAAAATATGTATATGTGATTTGACACCTTTTCATGTTTTCTTGTTATAATTACTTCAACAAGAGAAACAATTAAAATATAATTAGTTATTGCCTATAGTATCTTTTATGCTTGGTGTTCCATATCAGATTAAGATAAACAAAACTGACTGTTACAGTAAGACATTTGAGATGTTCAGTTAACAATTTATTATTACCCATATTATTGGAATGCTTTATAATCCTCAAAGTCAAGATATTATAAAACTTTAAAATAATACCTTAATATCTCTCTGAGTATGGGGGGAACAGCTACTGGTGCTTCTGCCCTGGTTTTACAAGAACTCTGAAAAATTGGCTTTTAAAACAAAAGAGGGGGAACTTTACCCCCAGAAGAAGTCTTTCAGAAATACTCTTCATCATGCCTTGTTCATTTTTAATTTTCTAAATCTAAAAGCTCATGACAAAGCTGCTGCTGACTGCCTTTTGGCATACTGAGACCAATAATAACTATGCCACAGTTATGTGGAAGGACCCTCTTTCTTATCTTTAAATAGAATGACCCCGACCCAGTTCTCATATGAAGCCAAGGATTGATATGCCTGTTTGATGCCAAGAACGCACAGCTAAATGGCTTCCAAAAAAGACTAATGAAATTAATAAATACCTCCACAAAGCCAGGCCTAATTATAAATAAGATGAATAACAATTGACATCCAGGGAAGAGAAATCTCCCTGAGAATTCCCTTCTTTTTCCTTTGCAGGTAAAAATGAATCACCCATGGTGTTTGCTGTTGGAAGTTCTAATCCTGATGCTGGCCTCCAGGCTTATGCTACTCAGACCTTCAATGGGCCATTGACAAGGACATCAAACAGCTAGAGATTGACATCAATAATCTGAAGAAATCCCTCATTTCGCTGTCTGAAGTAATCTCCAAAATTACAAAGGACTTTATTGGACCTTATTAATTGCTTTACAATAAAAATGACTGTGTACAGCTCTAGACTGTGTACATTCCTTAAAGAAGAATGTTGCCTTTACATTGACAAGACAGGGATGGTTAAAGAGAACATGAAAAAAGTCAGAGAAGGCCTTGAGAAAAGACAGGCAGAGAGAGAGAGAGAGAGAGAGAGAGAGAGAGAGAGAGAGAGAGAGAGAGAGAGAGAGAGATATTTTCAACCACTTCATGATTGTCAATCCTACTTCATTCCATTTTGGAACTGACAGTTGGGTTACTTTTGCTTATTTCTTTTGGTCCCTGGGCCTTAAATAGGCTGACTAACTTTGTGAAACAACAGGTAGATAATTTGGACAGCAAAACCTATTCAGATATACTACCTTAAGTTAGCTATAGAAGACCACGAGACTCAAGATGAGGTTGTTACCCTATCCAGGGTGTTCCCAAAACCCATCTTCACCCAACCTAAAGAAGGGGACTTCCTCCCCTAGACCAAACAGAGAGGGGCCACCCAGAACCCCCTCTGACTGGCGATTTAAATTATTGCTTAGGCTATGAGGCTAAGCACTGCAAGGGAATATAAATAAAAATTAAAAATATTCTTCTGGGTTCCCTGAGGGACAAACCTGACTGCATAGGGGTTGATATCAAAAGTATCCCCTCTCCAGGAAAAAGACATCAGGATGGGTATGGCCCTCATGCCTAACTGAACAACAACAGGAGAACCAGAGCCATTACAAGGTCCCTTTTGATTACTGGAGGTCAGGCCTCTATTACTGCCTTTGCAAGATTTGAATCGCCATGGTCCTTCTATACTTGGAGAAGGGAGAAGATGTTTGGGGCAGCCTTGCTTATACACTGAAGGCCTAAAATCAGCCATAGGCCTAAGTCAGCCTGCTAACACAAAGATTTGGTCTCTGTGAAAAACACTGAAACAGATAGCTATAAGATATTGTCAACAGGCAGCTTTGGTGGAAATTTACCAGCCTGGATAAGAACTAATAGCCATAGACCTTGTGGATAGGTAACCTTGGTTGATAGTACCAGTTTAGATAAAAACCAAGTGATTCATAGACAGAGTCATAGTGACATGTTCCTTGAATCTTCAACCAGCTGATACTCAGTTGTGGAAGATATCTGTACTCCCTCTCAATACCTATGCTCCTGTGTCATCTCCTTCCCCACATTCTGCCTTTTTGTGTTTATAAACCCTGTGTGAAAAAGTAAAACTCATGGATTGATTAAAAATAAAATAAAATAAAATAAAATAAAATAAAATAAAAGACAGTGCTGCTTCCTATAGTCTAGGTTTTCTTCTACTTTATTATATAACTCATATTGATTTCAAACATATAGTGGCCTAAAAGTATTATATGTATTCAGATTTATATGTTCAGTCAGAAAGCTTTTGGACTTTCCAAATCTATGTAATGTACTTCCTGTTGATTTCCTAATAATTTACTTTTATCTTTATTATGACAACATATATTATTTCTCAGTTTATTTCTAGGGAATTGTTACCTGCCATTGTAGTAGAATGGAACTACTTTTCATTCACCACAGATTTATATCTATTTTCAGCTTTTCATAAGGACAACTGAAAAAACACTAATGTTCAGTTAACTTATATAGTCAGAATTAAATGTACTACTGATAGCTTCATATAGAATATTCTCTAGAGAATAATAGGATAAAATATTTGATAAAAAGCTGTCCAATTACATAACATAAATTTTTGGCTCATTATTTAATTGTAAAAGAAGCAGTAAGAATTAGAAAAACTATACATAATTTTCTGATGATGAATATTAATATCAGGTAGTAGGCTATGGTAATAGTATTATTTTATCATAAATTTAATTGTTTCTCTAATATTTGTAAAAGGGCACAATGTGATTCTATGTAACTCATGCTTAAAATCAGAGCAACTTCTAGTTATCACAAATAAAGCCTGTATGAACATAATGGAACTCATCTCCATGTGGCATGGTGAGGCATCTTTTGGGTATAGTCCCAAGAGTGGTATTGCTAGGTCTTCAGATAGATCTACTTTCAATTTTCAGAGAAACCTCTAGATTGATTTCTAGAGTGGTTGTACCAGTTTTCAATCCTAGCAGCAATGGAGGACTGTTCCTCTTTCTCCATATCCTCCCCAACTTGTATTGTCACCTGAGGTTTTGATCTTAGCCATGATGATTGGTGTAAGATGGAATCTCAGGGTCATTTTGATTTGCATTTCTCTGATCACTAAGGACTTTGAACACTTCTTTAGGTGCTTCTCAACCATTCACAATTCCTCCATTGTGAATTCCCTGTTTATTTCTGTACCCCATTTTTGATTGGGTTGTTTGATTTTTTTGGTTGTTAGCTTCTTGAGTTCTTTATATATTTTGGTTATTAGTCCTCAATAGGATGTAGAGTTAGTGAAAATTTATTTTTCCCAATCTGTAGGTTGCTGATTTGTATTATTGGCTATGTCCTTTGCCTTATCGAGGCTTTCCAGTTTCATGAGGTCCCATTTATCAATTTTTACCTTAAAGCACGAGTCATTGGAGTTCTGTTTAGAAAATTTCCCCCCTGTGCCAATGAGTTCAAGGCTCTTTCCCACTTTCTCTTCTATTAGATTCAGTTTATCTGGTTTTATGTTGAGGTCCTTGATCTACTTGGACTTGAGCTTTGTGCAAGGTGACAAATATGGGTCTATTTTCATTTTTCTACATACAGACAGCCAGTTAGTCCAGAACCATTTATTGAAGATGATTTCTTTTTCCATTGTATATTTTTGGCATCTTTGTCAAAGATCAAGTATCCACAAGTGTGTGGTTATTTTTTTGTTCTGGCTCTTAAATTCTATTCAATTGATTAACATTTCTGACTCTACCAATACCATTAGTTTTTATCACTACTATTTCTATGTAGTAAAGCTTGAGATAAGGGATGGTGATTCCCCCAGAGGTTATTTATTATTAAGAATTGTTTTGGCTATTCTGTGTTTTTTGCCTTTCCAGATGAATTTGAGAATTGCTCTTTCCATGTCTTTGAAGAATTGTGTTGGGATTTTGATGCGGATTGCATTGAATCTGTAGATAGCCTTTGGAAGGACAGCCATTTTTAATACACTAATTCTGCCAATCCATGAGCATGGGATATCTCTCCATTTTCTGAGATCTTAGATTTCTTTCTTGAGAGACATGAAGTTATTGTTCTACAGGTCTTGCACTTGTTTGGTTAGTGCTACCCCAAGATATTTTATATTATTTGTGGCTATTGTGAAGGGAGTTGTTTCCTTAATTTCTTTCTTAACCTGATTATCATTGGTAAATTAAAAAAAAAAAGGCTACTGCTTTATTTGAGTTAATTTTATATCCGGCTACTTTGCTGAAGTTGTTTACCAGCTGGAGAAGTTCTCTGGTAGAATTTGTGGGGTCGCTTATGTATGCGACCATACCTTCTGCAAATAGTGATACCTTTATTTCTTCTTTGCCAAATTGTATCCCCTTGACCTCTTTTGGTTGTCATATTGTTCTAGATAGTACTTTGAGTACTATACTGAATAGATATGAAGAGAGTGGGCATCCATGTCTTGTCCCTGATTTTATAGGGTTGCTTCAAGTATGCCTCCATTTAATTTGATATTGGCTGCTGGTATGCTGTAAATTGCTTTTACTATGTTTAGCTGTGGGCCTTGAATTCCAGATTTTTCTGATACTTTTAACATTGTTGTATTTTGTCAAAAGCTTTTTCTGCATCTAAGGAGATGATCTTGTGATATTTTTTACGCTGAGTTTGTTTATATAGTGGATTATGTTAATGTATTTTCATATATTGAACAAACCTTGCAAACCTGGGATGAAGCCTACTTGATCATGGTGAATGATGGTTTTGATATGTTCTTGGATTCGGTTTGCAAGAATTTTATTGAGTATTTTTCTATTGATACTTATAAACAAGATTGGTCTGAAGTTCTGTTTTTTGGTAGAGTCCTTGTGTGATTTAGCTACCAGAGTAATTGTGGCTTCATACATAGAATGAGTTAGGTAGTATTCATTCTGCTTCTATTTTATGGAATATTTTGAGGAATATTGGTATCAGGTCTTCTATGAAGGAGTGGTAGAATTCTATATTAAATCCATCTGGCCCTGGGTATTTTTTGGTTGGGAGGTTTTTAATAACTTCTATTTCCTTGTGAGATAGGGGCCTGTTTATATAGTTTACCTGCTCTTGATTTAACTTTGGTATGTGGTATCTGTCTAGAAAACCATCCATTTCATCTAGATTTTCCAGTTTTGTTGAGTATAGGCTTTCATAGTAGGATCTGATGATTTTTTTGAATTTCTTTCATTTCTGTTGTTATGTCTCACATTTTCTTTCTGATTTTGTTAATTTGGAAACTGCCTCTGAGCCCTTTAGTTACTTTGGATAGGGGTTTATCTATATTGTTGATTCTCTCAAAGAAGCATCTTTTGGTTTTGTTGATTCTTTGTATTGTTCTCTTTGTTTCTATTTGGTTCATTTCAGCCCTGATTTTGACTATTTCCTGCCATCTACTCCTCTTGGATGAGTTTGCTTCTTTTTGTTCTAGAGCTCGCAGGTGTGCTGTCGAGTTCTCTAGGGTAAGATTTCTCCAACTTAATTACCAGGGCACTTAGTGCTATGAATTTCCCTCTTAGCACTGTTTCATTGTGTCCAACAAGTTTGAGTATTATGTATCAGAACCCAAAATGGCATGCATGTTATGTACTTACTAATAAGTGGATATTAGACAATAAGAAAGAATGAATAAAAAAGAGTGAGAGAGATAAAGAAAAAAAGAAAGAAAGAAAGAAAGAAAGAAAGAACATAAAGAAAGGTACAGAATAACCAAGATACAGTCCACAGAACTAAAGAAGGTCAACAAGCTGAAGGCTCCAAATGAGAGCTCCACAGTCCCACTTGGGAGGAATAAGAAAGCAATCACAAGTGGTAAGGGAGAGAGGAACCTGGGAGGGAAAGTGGATGGGGGGGGTGGGAAGAGGAAAACCTGATCTGGTGAGGGAAAGGGACTGAAAACCTGAGGATCAGCAGAAAGAATGGAAACAGGAAACCTCAAGAGTTAAGAGGTTGGGCAGACCCTCCAGAAAGCACCAGAGACCTGGGAGCTGAGAGAGTCTTAGGACTCAAGGGAGGGGCCTTAGATGAAATGTCTGACAGTAGGGAGAGGGAACTTATAAAGCCCATCTCCAGCAGAATGTCTGGGCATCAAGTGAGGGAGAGGGTTGACATCCCACAGTGAAAATTCTGACCCATGATTGTTCCTGTCTGAAAGAACTGCAGGGATGGAAACAGAGAGGAACCTGAAGAAAAGATAGTCCAGCAACAATCCCAAAGTGGAATCCAGCTCAAGTGGAGGTCCCAAGGCCTGACACTATTACTGAGGCTATGAAACACTGATTAAAAAGGGACCTATTATGAAGGCACTCTGGAAGACCCAACAAGTAACTGAAAGAGTCAGATGTAAACATTTGCACCCAACCAATGGACAGAAGCTGCTGACCCCTGTGGTAGAATTAAGGAAAGACTGAAAGGAATACCAGCTTTCTTAATTAAAAATAATTAAATAAAAGACAAAAAAAATCTGTTTAATGATTCACACACAAAAAAAAGTTGGAGCATTTTTCAAATAGTAAAATTCACAAAAGTTGTAGCAATCATAGACAACAGTATACTGTATTTGGGCCACACTGTTTAGCCTATTTCCATGAGATTACAGGATGCCATAATATGCTGTACTCAAAATATATCAAAAAGATTAGTTATAAAATAAAAGTGATGAAAGGTACTTGGAAGTTTTATGAAACTTATTTCCTTCTCTTTTTTTCTCTATTTTTATGTTTGAAAATTTACATGATCTGATGTTTAAAATTGATTTGCCAGAGTGGAAAGAAGTCCCTCTTATTGATCATTCCAAATAATATGTAGGAATTTTATATATAATAATGTATCTACATGTATGTTTCACATATTATGTTATTGATTTAAAAAATACTCAGAACCTTAGCCATAGAGGAAACGCAGACATTCCAACAATTTTAACAAATATTTAACTTGAATTAAATTCTATTAGGTACAGATATTCTATTTTAGATGTAGAAGAAAGAAGTAGATAAAGAAAAAATAGCCTAAAGAGAACAAAGTGTTGAAATGAGTTAGGATCTGAAGGGTATGAAAGTTAACCTGTTTATTTGTTCTTGATTCAGCAGAATCAAGAACAGGACTCCTAAAATGTATTAGTTTTGAAGATCCTCAGTCAAAAGATTTATGTCACCTCTGTAGACCATACTTATGCTGATGAGACGGTTAAAGGTTATATGGCATAAGAAAATTATGTAGGATAAACTGGAGACCATATCAAAAGATGCCCATCATAGTTGGCACTATTAGGTAAATGAAATGTTAATGTAAAGGTTTTTCTTAAGTTTGAAACATTCGTGTATATCTTAGGGGACTCAAAAAACAAGATTCTTTAAGAAATATAGGTTGAATACTAGAGAAGTATTTTTAAAATGTTTATCATAAATATCTTAAGAAGTATATTCAAGGACAAGATATTTTTCAGAAGCAACTAACTTGAAATGTTTTCAATTATCAAAGTAGAGATATAATAATTCTTTGTGTCAGACCATGTATTCATCCTTCCCCCTGGTGTCATCTGTAGAGCTACAAGCCTCTTAGATCTTAAAAGAAAAGTAGTGAGAGACTAGTAGATAATTGGAGAGGAGTCTGCAAAAGAAAGATACAGTACATCTAGAAATTTAGCATGTGACTCAGCAGACCTGTGAACGTCCTTAAACTTCAGCTGAGGAAAACATGTTACAAAAAACATTTTTCCAAACAGAGTATAGGAAGTCTCTTTGTAATCTTCTGTATATGCATTATTTTGTGTGCATGTATGCTTATGACCTTCAAATTACCTAGCTTTCTGACTTGTGATCAAATAATGATCTAATAACAAAGTCAAATAATGAGAACTTTGTTTACAGAATGCTGTTATTAAAATGATAACTGTTATTTAAAGCAGTTAAAAGTAGACCATTAAGAAAAAAAGGAAATCAGATACTTGTGAAAGATAGAAGAAAGTCTGATACACCAAAAATTGTGATTATTTAACAATAAAAAGAGTATGTTACCAAAACAGGCATTATGGTGCAAGTCGCAAGTACTATTCAATGGTAAAGAAATAGAATAAGGCATATATGTTGCATAATTCCCACTTTTGTAAAAAGTTTAAAACTAGAGAACTTATGATAATAATAATCAGACAAGTTACTGTTTATATGCATTATTTATATGCATTATACCAGGTACTATTAGGGTAGGACAAAAAGAACATTTGATTATGTGATGGATTATTTTAAAACTGTTTGCCAAAACTAAATGAAATGTGTCTTTACTATTTGAGTGTTATGACATACATAATTAGTTACAACCCAAGTCAAAACAACTTCTTCTTTTTTGGGAGGTGGGGGAGAACCAACTGCTTTTATTTTTTCATAAACAAACAGTAGGGTCTTATTATGCATCTGTTTTTTCCCCAATCTGCTTTTATAATATTTTAATTACATGCAAGTATTAAGGTCAATTCTAGGTTGAGGAACTAGCAATACAGTACATCCAAATAGTCATGGAACAAGCAAGACAATAAACACAAATAGTCAAAGAACAAGCAAGGCAATAAACAAAGTTCCGTGAACACTCCTGTGATCACTGTTTATAAGTGCTTATCTTGATGACCAAAATATCTGAGCCTACATCTCTGTCCTAGCCCAAAGTCATTTTGATGCCTGAAGCCTACTTCTTTGTTCTAGCTTAAGATTTAGATTCCTACCTGAAATTACTTGTTTGTTGTAGCTTAATGTCAGATTCCTGTCTGAAACCCATTTCCTTGTCATTGGCCAATGTCATATTTCTGCCAAGCAGCCCATTTCCTTGTCCTTGGCCAATGTCAATGTCAGATTTCTGCCAAGAAGCCCCAAAAGCTCTCCATATCTCCCCACCCACTCTTTTGTTTATTTTATAAACAAGACTGAGCCTGTCTTAGATCATTCTGACTAGAATGCCTTCCTTACCCATCATGGAATATGCATTATCAAAAGCAATGCAATTCTTACTTAGATTGGTAAGGCTCTGTACAGAATCTTACCTATCCTTGGCTTGCCAGCCTGTTAAATTAATAACTCTGTATGGGGGTTTATTTTCATTTTCAAGCCACGTACTTTGGCTGCCAACATGTTGAAGTTGTTAAAGACAAGCTTTAACATGATGGGCAGGAATAAAAGTTTTTTTCTAGAACAAAAAGGGCTAGCATGATCAAGCTATATATGCCATTCTTGAAGCTTGACCAAAAACGAAATACTGACCTCAAGCCATGAAAAACTTATCAGCATTATCTGCAGCACCAAAGCTCTGCAGAACAGCATTCTTTAAATCCATAACCTCACTATACAAAGTTATAACATCCAGAGAGGTGTTAGAATTATACCAAATACCCTGCAAGTACCTTTAAACTTTTCCTAATTATGATTTTCATTGTAATTTTTAGAAGTAACACAAATCCATTGGTATTTGGCATGACACTTGAGATGGCTCCTTACTCTTAAACTCTGACCCTCTTTCCAATAATCTGAATAGGATAAAGAACATCAATATATAACTTCTTAAGTTAGAAGAAATTCTTTAAAAATTCTGTATTATACATTTTATTTGGATAATCTAACCTTATTCTGAAATATGTGTCTTTGGAAATAAACATTCTAGCACTGTTTAGCTAATATCTAGGTACTCCTAAGATAGAGAAGAGTTCATTAGAGCATAAACCACAATACCTGGCATAGAAGTTTGATACCATATGAATGTACAAATTCCATGAAAATCATATCCTTTAAATAATTATTCCTATGAGGGGAACATTTTATCCTTATAAAGAAGAATGCAAATCTTACTTGAATTCCACTTGCCAAAAAAAAAAAAAATCAAGAGTAGTAATATAAAAGCACATAGTAATAACTGCTAGTTAAATAGATCCATCGAGTATAAAGTGAGTGGTTCTTCCCATGAGGTTTATGCCACTATTGGACCAGTGAGGATATGTGATACTAGACCAGTGTTGTTGTTGTGTCTCACAAGTTTTAAAGCTAGCATGTATAGCACATTCCAGCACTATAAAATCTAAAAACTAGGGATGGCACTTCCAAATCAGTACCAAATTAATACTTCTGTTCTATATGATGTCTTTAGCAATAGAGTCTTGTGGTCAGATTTTAGTGTGTGACCAGTAGCACTGACAATAGCCTTTAGCAATGTGGGGAGGAGGGTGTCTAAGAAATATGATTGGCCAACAACTCCAGAAGTGTTAACTAAGTCCTGGTCATAGGGTTTTAGTTGTTGTTGTTGTCTATGATGTTTATTAGTGATATTGTTGCTGTAATATATTATAGAGAAACTGTCTTTTAATGGTTTTTTATGTATTTTTTGTATGTGCATGACTACACAGGTCACAGAGACTAAAGAACTCATGACCTTATCATGTTCAACAGCTATAGTACTAAGCTGACACCTAATGACTTAGTGTTATACTCATATATTAGTACAATTCTCAGTACTCCTCAAAGAAGCTTCTAGTAGCTGGTGATTAACTGGTGATTAACTGGTGATTAACTGGTGATTTGTACTTGGTCAAGGTGTAGAGAATAAGAGACTGCCAAATATTCAGCCCCAAATTGAACATTATACTTCACCCTCACCTTCCAAGGTCCGGTGATTACTGTGTTGAGTGGTGTCTCTGCTTAGTAGTTCAAGGAGGACAGTGTGGATGAAGAGGGGATGTGGGTACTATACAAAGCTTGTCTCAGTATTTCCATGATTTTATATCCATTACCTTTAAATTGCTGTATTTAGCTATCATTACAAAGTTCTGAGGTCATAACTAACATGAATAGAAAAGTAAAACTGACTGCCATGAAGGATTGGACTGTAGAAATGAGGGATGTTTTAAAAAGGACAATGGTCTTAAGATCAAATACAGTCAAATAGCCAACAAACAGCTGTTTAATACCTACAACAGTCACAGACACAGACAGCAAGACACATAGACACACACACACACACACACACACACACATACACACACCACTACAACAACAGTAACCCCAACTACCAACAGAGGAAATTTTTTTAAAAACAGGAAGAAGAATTTAAAAGGAGAAGGCAGGATGTAGTTATAATAAAATCTTGTAGCTCTTTATATAAATCCTAGACCAATTTTAATATTTAGAACCTACTGAACTGACTAAAGTAGATAAGGCCTTGCAGAAAAGTATTATACAATATTTGATAAATTGTGAAACTATGAACGACCACCTAAATCTTGCTGCTGAAGCATTTACCATTTACCTGGATACCTCAGTAGAAGAGAAAGGGATACTATCACATACTTTGAAGAAGATTGCATACAGTTTTCAGAATTAACTTTAGTATCCTAAAATTTGAAGCAACATTTCTGGTACTGTGTAATTGACGTGAAGATTATATGAGCTTGGTAATTAATCTTTTAATCTTGACATGTGTTACCTTTAAGGGATGATTGGAACCATCGATTCACCCAAGTATCATTTTGTTATTCAATCACAAAGATTGAATTTGGTATATATGGCAGCTGAGTTTCTTACTTTTATGGTGAGAGCTTTTGCAGGAAAGCTGAAGGGATAACAAAATTACATTTTCCCACAACCAGCATCACTACTACACTCTAATCTGTATGTCTCAGATAAAAAGATTAAAATATGTCAAAGAGGATAGGCAGTATAGAGGGGCTTTGGAACATCAATAAAGAGAGGTTGCTGTCCTACTATATATAAGGAGCCTCTATTTAACTTCCACTTGATTTGGCAGCCTGTGTTCTGGATTAACTAAATGTATCATTGAAAAATATCATAAACTAGCATGGGTTTAAATAAGTTAAAACCTCAGTAACAACCTCTATTCTACATGTAATGCCATGTTGGAGTAAATTTATAAGGCTGTGGGCATATGGTATACAACATCTGATTGGGTAAACAATTTGATTAGAAGTCAATCCCAGAGGGTAATCAGAAAGAATTTCAATTTACCTGTAATGGGTAATTATTATTTATAGTTATGACCCAGGGTTATATTAAATTTTATATGCTTTGCATGAAATAATTTGGAGCTTTTAAAATATGTATTACTAGATTCCCAAGAGAACATTTCAATGACCTATTATTTAAAAATTACTACATTACTCAGGCAGAATAAATTAGTGATAGTTAAGATGCTAAAGACATTGGTAAAGAACATATAACCCAAAGAATTGAAAGGAAACTTCAGAATGGTCCAGAGACTTGCTATTTTAGTGATATTTTTATGAATCAAATTATTAAAAGTATCCCCATCATAGTTCAACAATATCATATTATGTAGTTAACATTACCACAAAGAATGAAATACAGTGCATATCAGAACTCTTTGGTTATAGGTATTAATCATAAATTCTATGCCTAACCTGAGTTTTCATCACTTTTCTTGATAATATGGAAAACCACAAGGTTTAAGCAAGATACGGAGCACTCAGAGGCTATGCAGTAATCAGGATGAAAATAGAAGACTTTTCATTTGATCCAATAGGCCCAGTCTTAGTCACAGAGAAAGAGCCAGGGAAAGGCAGTACGGAACTTACAAAATTTTCTGTGGAAAAACCCAGTAAAAATAATGGAATTTAGTAATAAGATAAACATCCAAGGTGTTTTAATAGAACTAATCTTATATATTCCTGGAATTGGAAAAAAGTAAAATGCTATATCTTGCTGTTTCTTGTGAGCAAAAATCAAGAATATCCATTATAGTCTCAATCATATGGAATAAAGTTGTTAAACAATCAGCTGAAAGAGAAAAAACAACCTTGTTTTTATGGATCATTTAGTTCCAGATGTTGTTAAAATCTAAACATGAATTACAGCCATATCCAAAAGCAGCTCTGGCATTAGTAGATTTAAAAAAAAAATGCCATTCCTGTAGAAAAACAGTGAGCAATAAGCATGGGGTAAAAGAAATCCCTGGTGTATGCCCCTCTATAAATTCTGAGTCAGTGAACAGTGGAAAGGCATCTGTTATTGGAATGTGCGAAATATAATTAGGAAACTATACAGAGGAAAGTCTAGGATAGTAGTCTGTGACTTGATATGTGAAAATAGGCATGAAGTATGCAAGTAGGCATGAAGTATAAAGACTTTTGTGTTATACATTCTTACCTGTCCCAAACATGTATCACAAAGGAAGCACTAAGAGCCAAAACAAACAAACAAAACAAAAACAATAAACAAAACACTCTGTATTCTGAATTTATAATTATCTACCTAAAAACTAGATATAGAAATGAAAGGACATCCAGAAGAATAGGCTCAGGCTACCAGAATTCCAGTCCCCATTAAGGCAGAGAATCCCTGCTCAACCGCAGGCCACATAGGCCACATAGGCCACATAGGCCACATAGGCCACATAGGCCACATAGGCCACATAGGCCACATAGGCCACATAGGCCACATAGGCCACATAGGCCACATAGGCAGGAAGACCAGAGAGGAAACAGAAACCAAGAAATAAAACATACATTCAGTAAAGACAAACTCAGAAATTAGCACCTAGACCTATAATTACTACAAACCCAGATACCTAGACAACAGAATAAGAAAACAATCAGTATGGGGAAATTTGAGGGTGGGGAGCAGGGAGTGGGTAGTTGGGTGGGGGCACAACCTCATGAAAGCAGCAGGAGGAGAAATGATGGGATAGGGAGATCCTGGGGTGGGGATGGGGAAAGGTGATAACATCTGAAATGTAAATAAGTAGAATATCTAATAAAAAGAATGCATTAAAAAGAAAACAATCAACAATAGCCAGGGGAAAATGTTATGACAATAGCCCAGTTATCCTACTTTAACAAGCCCAGAATAGTCCAATACAGATGAAGCACAAGAAAAATACTTTAAAACCAACTTAATGAAGATGTTAAAAGTCTTTAAACAAGAAGTGATTAAATCTCTCAAAGAAAATGAGAGAAAAAACTTTGAAGGAATGAATAAATTCCCTAAAGAAAGCCAAAAAAGCCAGGGAAAAAAGAAACAGTAGAAGGAAATGAATAAAACTGTTCATGGCCTGGAAATGGAAATAGAGCAATAAAGGCTCATGGAGTTCTGGAAGTTGAAAATGTAGATGTGTGAACAGGAACTACAGATGGTAGCATCAGCAACAAAATAGAGTAGCTGGAACACAGAATCTCAGGCATTGAAGATAAAACAGAAAAAAATACACCAGTCAAAGAAAATGTTAAATCTAAAATATTCCTGACTCAAAACATTTTGGCAAGTTAGGACACTATGAAAATTCAAAGCCTAAGAATAATAGGAATAGAAGTAAAAAAAATAAAATCCCAGCCCAAAGCCCTTGAAAATATTTTCAACAGGCTGAACACTGAGTGGGGAGGAATTCGAGGGGGGGAGGTGGGAGTGGGGATTAGGTGGGGGCACACCCTTGTGGTGTCAGGAGGTGGGGTGGAATAGGGGGTTCCTGGGTGGTGGGAGGAATGGGGTAAGGGGATAAAATCTGAAATGTAAACATAAGATCCAATAATATATATGTATATATATATATATATATATATATATATATATATATATATATATTTATGTGAAAATATTTTCAACAAGATTATAGAAAAATTTGCATAAACTCAAGAAGGATATGCCTATAAATATAGAAGCATAGAGACTCCAAAATGAAAAGACCAAAAAGGAAAGTACCCTTACCACATAATAAAATATTAAATAAATAGTACAAAGAAAGTATACTGAAATTTGTAAGGGAAAAAGAGCAAGTAACATAAAGGCAGACCTATTAGCATTACACCCAACAACTCAATGGAGACTCTAAAAGACAGAAGTTTCTGGGCAAAAGTACAGCAGACTCTGATAGACCTCAGATGCCAGCCAAGAGTACTATGTTCAGCGAAAATTTGAATGACTTAATTTGAAACAATTTCAAATTAAGGTCAAATTCAAACAATATGTATCTACAAATTCAGCCCTACAAAACAAATTACTAGTAAGAAAATTCTAACCTAAGGCAGTTAACTATATCCATGAAGACACAGAAAATCAATAATATTCTACAAGCCGTATCAAAAGAAGAGAGGCACACACAAACACACATACACACACACACATACACACACACACATGCACACAACACAACTACCACCAACACCATCACCACCACCACTACAGTAGCAACAACACAAAAATATTTGAAACTAAGATTTATTTGTCATGGTTAATTTCAATATCAAAGAACTCATTTCCCCTGTTTTAAAAAAAATACAATAACAGAATGAATGGGAAAAGAAGATCCATGTTTCTCCTGTATACAAGAAACATTTCTCAACATTAAAGATAGACATTACTTCAGAGTAAAGGGATCAGATTTTCCAAGAAAATCTAAGAATCAAGCTGGTGTTGCTGATGTTACTATTTGATATCTAACAAAACAGACTTCAAATAAAAATTAATCAGAAAAGATGGCAAAGAAACTTTGTCCAAATTGACTACATCCTCAGTCACAAAGCACATATCAATTAATGCAAGAGAACTGAAATAAGTACCCTCATCCTTTCAGACTAACATGGATGAAAGCTTGATTTCAACAACAGAAATTCTATACACACATGGAAACTAAACTGCACAGAATAGTTTCAATAGTTACTCAGTCAAAGTAAAATAAAGAAGGAAATTAAAGACTTCATAAAATGTAATAAAAATAAATGTATAACATACCCTAACTTATGGGACAAATGAAAGTAGTTCTAAGAGGAAAGTTCCTTTAACTAAGAGCCTACATGAAAAAGGAGAGGGAGGAGATCTCATACTAGCTACTGAACAGGATACCTAAAAGCTCTAGAACTAAAAGAAACAAGCTCACCGCCCCCACCCCCCCCAAAAAAAAAGTAGTCAGCCAGAAATAATCAAACTGAGGGATGAAATCAGTAACATAAAATCAATACAATACAAAGAATTACTGCAACAAAGAGTTGACACTTGGAGAAAATCAACAAGATAGACAAAACTTTATCCAAACTAACTAAAAGGTAGAGAGAAATATCCAAATTAACAAAATCAGGAGAACATGACAACAGATATTTAGAATCATCAAAGCATCATTATCTAATACTTTAAACCTATACTCCACAAAATTGGAAAGTCTAAAAGAAATGGACAATTCTTTGATAGATTCCATCTATGAAAGTAAAATCAAGATCAGATAAACAATTTATATAGACATATAACCCCTAAAGAAGTAGAAGCAGTCATTAAGGTCTCTCAAACAATAAAAAAGTCCAAGGTCCAATGGATTCAATGAAAAATTTTACTGAACTTTCAAAAAAGATCTAATGCTAATACTCCTCAAATTATTCTGCAAAATTGAAACAGAAGAAAAATTGCCAAATTAATTTATGAGGCCACAGTCACTAATATTCAAACCACACAAAGATTCAACAAAAAAGAGAATTACAAATAAGTTTCAGTAATAAGCATAAAAAATCAATAAAATAAAATCAAAAATACTTGTATACCTAAGCCAAGAACACATCAAGAAAGATCACCTACAATCATTGCTCATTCTGATGATACCTCTTTAGCTTCACAATAGCATTGAGAAACAATGTAAATCTTACCAAATAGTTCATATCATATCATATTTTTGGTACATAGTTGGATGAATCATTCTAAAAATTTGAGGTTCTTTATGAATTATGGTTAAATTAATGAAATTCCATCTTCAATACCTTATAATTAAAATTATAATTATATTGTTCAAATATTGTCAATTCAAAAGTCATTAATTAATTAAGGTTAGGAAACATGCATAGTTATCTCTTTGGTGACAATATAGTTCATGGACTCTCCCATAATTGAAATGATATAAAGAAAACAATTATATTATTAACTGTCAATTTTTTTCAGATATCTTAGCACATATTTTAGTGATATGAAAATACTATTAATTCCATGGTTATTTCTCTGAAAATGCAATGTTTGATCCATTTTAGACTCTTCAAATGATCAATTGTTTTCAATGAGGAAGTTATGTACTCTAATGACAAAAAGTATGAAGCTATTGTCTATGAGCTATATAAAGAGGACTGTTCCTAGAGCAGAGGGAATGTTCCAAGCATTCCCACTGACACTAAGCTTGCTTCATGTGTCCTTTAATCTTCTGGACCTACAACATACACCAGAAGACATTTTTCTTTGTTCTTTTGTCCAGAAAAAAAAAAAAAATTCTAAAATCCTAATTTTCTCTGCAGGTTTGAGTGTTCCATTAAAAAAAAAAAAATGCCTAGGAAATAAAATCAGAGGTTTGATTTTTAAACTGATAAATTCATATATGACAAAGAATCTTTGTAGAATAAGATTGTATATATTAGGTCCACTAGGTTCATAAGATTTGCTAGTTTCAGTATTTCTTTGTTTAATTTTTCTCTGGATGACTTCTCTTGTTTATTAATGAGAGTAGGGTATTTAAGTCTCCCGTTATCAATATGAGAGTATTACTGTGAGTGTCGGGCTGTGGCGCCGGCTCGTGTGGGCATGGGTACTGTTAGGCTGAGTTGTGGTTCCTGCACTTCTGCCATGGCTCAGGGAGGCAGAAGCACGGGAATTTGACTGAGTTTACTCCACACGGCACCAGGGAGGATGATGGGCTATGAGAAGCCACCGAGCTCCACTCCAGGCGTGGGGAGATCTCAGTCTGAGACCCATAGAGGCAAAGCTCTTGGATAGGGACCCCGGGACAAGAAGGCATGCGGGAAGCTATGGAAGAGTTGAGACTTGGGGCACATGGGCTGGACCGGCCTGCAGCCAAGGGGGGTGAGGGAGAGAAGGTCCGGGCAGCACCTTGTGGGGTAGTGAGACTCTTGGTTGTGGCTACTCATTTGTCTGTGTCATGGCTGGCTTGGCTAGCTTGCTTGAGTTGGAAGGCCTCCATGGCTGGAACACAGAGAGGTCCTCCAGTGGGAGATTAGGCAGCAGCTCATTGGTTGAAGGCCCCCTCTACGGTTCTCCATGGTGGGCCCCCAAAACACAAGAAAGTCCATGGTCTTAAAAGTTTTATTGTCATGGGGAAAGGTGAATGGAGCTCTACCCTGTGTCCTCAGGGCAGGCCTGAGGTTAAATACCATTTGCAAAGAGGAGGGTCTGGGAAGGAATCCTTAATTGGCTACACCTGCTGGACCTTTAGGCATTTCATTAATATGTAGATCTCTTGAGGCTCTGTGGCCTGTAGTCATGCCCTCTACCTGTGCTACCTGTGATATGTGGCCTAAGGCCACAAACCTTTCTTTGGGAGGAGCTGTGGATAAGTGAAAGGAAACAGGGCCCAGGAGCAAGGCCAAACTCCTAGGATCCCATTAGGGTCACTGGGGTTCAAAGCAGACTCCACTGCCTCTTACAGCCCACTGCCCCACATATGAGAGTTAAGCTTTAGTAATGTTTCTGTTTTACAAAAACAGTGTTTACTTATAATTAATGTTTATAAGAAAAGACAAATTCAAAATTATTTTTGATTTGAAAGAAATCTTATTAGTAACAGAATATTTCACTGAAATAAATGTGTGGCTCCTAGGCTATTCTAAGGTGATTAACTTGAGCCAAGTGAGATAGCTCATCTTGGAAGCTCTTCTTCACAAGCAACCTAAGAAAACTTAGAGGGCAATGGTGCAGGAGAAATGGTCAGACCTGTATTCATAACAAGTGCTAGGGATAGTTGAGAGTTGTTCTAAAGCCTTGCTTTAAAAATTCCAGCTTTGAGATGCAGAAATGTCTCCCTTGGGGGCAAAGGTTGATAGTCATGTGTTGTTCCTTGCTTGAGGAGGATTGTATTCCACTCTCAGGAAGAAATGTTATAAAACATTTTTTTTCTCCTGATGTTGGCTTGCTTTAATATGGGAAATTTATTGCTGTAGCAAAGGAAACGAAATTTTTGGTTTATTTAATGTGTTGACATGAAGAGAAAACAAAAGTGCTTCTCTTCCATGCTACTGTTAGGGAGGAAGGCAGGGATTTGAAAGGGTTTTAATCACAAAATAAAAACAGTCATAAGATAACTGTTCTGGAAGTCAACAATGTGGACGGTGAAAGATGAATGATCCTTGTTATAATCATAGAAACACACACACACACACAGACATATGTAATGCCATTGCATTATTTATAGTGAATAATATAATCTACAATTACCAAATAAACATTTAAAATTAAAGATATGTATATTTTATGTCCAATTTCTTCTGTGTTATGCAAAAGGCAGTGGAAAGTAATTGCAGAGCAGAGAGAAAGGAAGACTGAATTCTAGCTGCCAACTCATTCCCACGACCCAGGAAGTGCAAGCTAAGAAGTCAAATCTACCCAAGTGTCAGGGAATCTACCTGGTAGCAGCATGGCGAGGCTTACTGACACTCAGTTGTTTCTTTCATTTTTGCATTTCATATTTGAACATTTTTGCAAACCGTGTAATCTAAACTGTTCTGAATTGTTCAATCCTTAAAGACACTTTTTTTTTTTTTTGCAGGGGCAATCAACATATAACATCCAGTTATATTTTGTTATCTAGTTTTCTCACCAGGCAATAAGACCTTTAGAATAAGCAGGAGGCTGGTTTTATTCTGCTTCATGCTTTGTGCCTAGAGAGAGATTTGGCATAGATTGCTGCTCCTCAACATGGTCTAAGCAATGAAATTGGCTACTGGATAAGAACACAACACCAATGGGACTGGAGAAACAGATCACTGGTGAAAATCAGTAGCTGCTATTCCAGAGGACAAGAATTCAGTTTCTGGCACCAATATCAGGCAGCTCACAGCTAACTGTCTATGATCCCAGGTCCTGGGGATCCAATAGCTCTTGCTTCCACAGGTACTGACACTCATGTACACATAGGCAAATACAGACACACAGAGACATAATTAAAAATAAATCCTAAAAATAAGAAAATAGCACCAATATTATTGATTTTCTGACTACCGCCTTTTAATGGTTTTCAAGACAGGATGGGTTTCTCTGTGTCACCCTGGCTGCCTAGAACTAGTTTTGCAGACCAGACTGACTTCCCAAGTGTTGAGAGTGAAGGCGTGTACCATCATGGCCTGGCTGTGTGGTTTTGTTTTGTTTTGGTGCTTTCTTCCTAACAACAGTCTTAAAGGAGTAAAATAAAGCATAATATTTTGAAAACTACAAACAACATTAGAAAATTAGCTTGTATAAGGAATTAACTCATGGACCAAATGATGTCCAACTTTATTTATAACATTTATGTAAACTAATGTAGATGTAAACACTTATAGATATAAGTAACTTCATACTTATTACATGGAATTATTTTTAAAATATCCATTAAAAAAAAGAGCTATTGAATTGGTTCAGTAGCAAAGGTGCTTTCCACCAACCTGACAGACTGACAACCTGACAGACTGACAACCTGAGGTCCGTCTCTGAGATTCACATGAAGCAAAGATAACTGACTCTCACTAATTATACTCTGACTTCCAACTGTATGTCATTCACGGTGTACCCCCAGACACAATAAATAAAAATATGTAATAACTTTAATGATTGAAATATAATAAAATATGGAACTATTTTAATAAATGAAAGGTCAATATTTAAAGTAACTAGCTATCTTGAAATTAAAGATACCAGGCAAGTCTAATTTGTATAGTTATTATTCAAATTGAAGACAAATATTTGCTTCCATTATATTTTATATCATGAAAACAAACTAATTGAATCAGCTGTTTAATTAAAAATATAACATCATAAAGTATCACTCAACCATCAATTTAAGGATGAGATTATTTCTGTTTTTAAAACTATGTGTATTTCGAAACAAACTGCAAGGTAAGTGAAAATTGAACTCTGGTGTGTGTGTGTGTGTGTGTGTGTGTGTGTGTGTGTGTGTATGTGTGTGTGTGTGAGAGAGAGAGAGAGAGAGAGAGATGACAGAAGAGAGTGAGAGAGGAGAGAGAAGAAAGAAAGAAAGAGACTCTGCTCATGTGTGTGCATGTGTTTTAGTTTGAGTGCATTAATGTGTTAATATATGTACATCCTATTTGAGAACTTCCCTCTTTTATTTCCTTCCATTTTTGTTCAACACCAAGTTTGGTCTCCATATTTTCTTGCTGAATTCAGATATTCCACTGTTACCTTTCAGCTCCCACTCAGAAAGAGTTACTTTGACACTTGTAATATGAGCCAGATCCTGATCCATTTCTTCAAAGTGTCTATAACTATTTTGCATATATACAAACAATGCCTATATAATTTTAAAAGCATGCTATTTAGCATGTTGCATCTGATCTACACATCACAGTCATTCAATGAACAAGACCAGAAACCATATGACCAGGTGAAATAAACATAAAATTTGGTAGAGAAGATATTATAATACATATTTTGGCAATAAAATATTTTATTTTATTTTTTAATTGGAATGATTTTACTTTATTTTTAATTAATTAATTCATTCATTCATTTAAAACTCCAAGTTTTATTCCCTTCCCAGCCCACTGTTTCACATCCTATACCTCTTCCCTGAATCCCTGTCTTCATGAAGATGTCCCTTACCTCCACCCCCCCCCCCCCCCACTCCACCAGACCTCTAAACTCCCTGTGGCCTCCAGTTTCTTGAGGGTTAAGTGCATCTTCTTCGACTAAACCCAGACCCAGTAGTTCTTAACTATATATGTGTTGGGGGCCTCATATCAGGTGGTGTATGCTGCCTGGTTGGTGGTCCAGTGTTTGAGAGATCTTAGGGGTCCAGGATAATTGACTGGTTGCCCTCTGCATCAGCTTCTTCCAGCTTTTTCATAATTCAACCACAGGGGTCAGCAGCTTCTGTTCATTATGTGGGTTTTTAACTGACTATTTCAGCTGCTTATTGGGTCTTTTAGGGGGCTGTCATGATAGGTCCCTTTTTGTGAGTGCTCCACAGCCTCATTAATAGTGACAGGCCTTGAGACCTCCCCTTGAGCTGAATCCCAATTTGGGCCTGTCACTGAAACTTCTTTTCCTCAGGCTCCTCTCCATTTTCATTCCTGCAGTTCTTTCAGACTCAGAACAATTATGAGTTAGAATTTGACTGTGGGATGGCAACCGCTTCCCTCACTTAATTCCCTGTCATTCTGTTGGAGGTGGGATCTATAAGTTTCCTTTCCCTACTCTCAGGCATTTCATCTAAGATCCCTCCTTTTTAGTCTTGGGAGCTTCTCACTTCCCAGGTCTCTGGTGCACCATGGAGGGTCTCCCCAACCTCCTACCTCCTAAGGTTGCCTGTTTTCATTTTTCTCTGCTGGCCCTCAGGGCTTCAGTTCTTTTTCCTCACCCAATTCCAGAACAAGTTCCCCTCTCCCCAACCCCCATCAAGTCCCTGTAAATAAATAACCTCTTTAGGTTTATGTTATAGAACCTTCAATTGATAAGGCTCACTGACCAGGGTAGTTGGAAGGTCACATGGTATCTATGTCTACTCTTAGTTAAGATATGACTGATGGTGAACTTGACAGCAACCTAAATGTCCAAAGAGGCTTACCTGGGAGAAATGATGCTGCTACTTTCTCACAATGAAGTAGAGGTTGGAGGAAAAATTTTCTTGATAGTTCCCTATATATTCCCTTTATTCTTTCATGTTTATAGTTAGACAAAAACATCACAAACAAAAATTATTGCCTTTTGTAAAAGAAGAAAAACAAAACAAAGAATGATATATTATTTCTAAATTGAAATTTAATTTCTAAAAGACCTATTCCTATCATTCTCCTGACCATGTGTTGAATAAAGTTCAAGTTTTCCAGGTAGCTGAGGAATTGGGTTTCTCTATATGACTCCTCCCAACACATACATACACATTGAATTATTTTATTTTGCTAGTACCTAGATTAAATCCATAAAATTAATCTGGCTTGCATCATAGATGTAAAATTTCTATGTTGCATACTCTAATAATAGCCTGAAAATAATCCAATGGTTAAGTTGTGATTAGTTCTGTATTTCACTTTGATTATCATCAGTTTGCAAATGTGCACAGGAAAGTCAAGATTTCTCTGAACTTGAGTACTTAGCTTCTCCCCACCTGCAGATGTGGACAGGTCATGTTTTCCAGACTGTTTGTTATAGGATTTAGTTTGATTTTTTTTTCAGGACCATAAAAAAACTGTAGTCATTTTATATAATAGATTTTTTAAAAGGTGTTTAGGCTATTGCTCTTAAGGCAAGACCATGTTTCTTAAGAACAAAGAATGAGAAGATACCTCTGTTTTATTCCTTTCAACTGATTTCATGTAAAGTGAACCTGAGCACTCCTTCTAACACATCTTCTAACACGTCATGGGAGAGAAAATAAAACATGGAAAAATAAAAAAGGAACTCTATTTATAATCAAAGCCTACATCAGCTCAGTTGTAACTGTGCATCTTTGGATGTTTCTCTTCTAGCCTTTGGGCTTCTATGTCTGTGTAACAAGCAATTCTAAGAAGATCCTGTCTATAGTGACCATGGATCTTCAACACAAGCAATGCTCAGTAGAAGTGCTCTCCTCTCTGCATGCAGTCAGTGGACAAAGACAGTAATCACATGAAAGCTCACTCTAATGCATTTCTGGGAAGCTAAGCACTGGAACAGGAATCTGAGGACTTCCATACAGCCCCAGCATTATTCTCCCAGTTGGTGACTCTGTGTAGCTGTGCTTCTCTCTCACCAGTTAGTCTACAACTTCCTGGCAGTGTGCCTCAAGAAAGCAATGTGCATCGTATGACTATTTTATTCCTGCTTCTAAGTGAGATTCAAGCATCTTCACATGGGCCTTCTTTTTTGTTTAGTTTCTTTGGGTCTGTGGTGTGTAGTGTGGGTATCCTGCATTTAATAGCTAATATCTACTAATCAGTGAGCACATATCGTGCATGCCCTTTAGAGTCTGGGTTACCTCACTCAGGATGATATTCTCATGTTTCATCAATTTACCTACAAATTTTATGACGTCTTTGTTTTTAATAGCATTTAATATATTTCTTTGTGTAGGTGTACCATGTGTTCTTTATCCAGTGTTCAGTTGGGGAACATCTAGGTTGTTTTGATCTTAGCCATTCTGATGTGCATAAAGTGGAACCTCAAAGTTTTCTTGATTTGTGAACTTTCAAAGGGGGTTATAAGAATGGGAATGGAGGTGGTTACGGATCAGGTGTGGGCAAGGACAGGAGAGATGGCTAAATGGCCATGGAAATGAATGAAAATCTGCAACAGATGAGGGTCCTGAGAAGGGGGCATCTCCTGGACAAGGCAGAGTGCCCAGATAAGGGAGGCACCCAACAATCTATAGGAGTGACCTCAGTTGGGACTCACAATATTGGGGATATGGAACCTGAAGAGGCCATCTCCTGTAGCAAGGCAGGGACTCCAGTGGAGTAATTGAGACACCAAACCAACACAAAATTTTCATCCCAAAATTTATCCTGTCTACAAGAAGTGCAGGCACAGGGAATGGAAACAGAGACTGAGGGAATAGTCAACCAACAATCAGCTCAATTTGAGACCCATTCCATTGACAAGTACCAGTCCCTGATCCTATTAATGATATGCTGTTATTCTTGCAGACAGAAGCATGTCCTTGAGACATGCTTCTTTGAGAGGCTCCACCCAGCACCTGTCTCAGACAGATACAGACACCCACAGCCAAACAGTGGTTAGAGCTTGTGGACTTTTATGGAAGAATAGAAAAAAGGATTGCCAGCCCCGAAGGGGCTTGGAACTACGCAGGAAGACCAACAGAGTCAACTAACCTAGACCCTTGGGGGTTCTCGGAGTGTGAAGCACCAACCAAAGAAACAGGCTGGACCTAGGCCTCCCCACACGTTTGTAGTAGATGTGCAGGTTGGTCTTCTTGTGGACCCTAAACAACTGGAGCAGATAAGGGTTACCCCCAAAGCTGTTGCCTGTATGTTGGATATGTTCTTCTAGTTGGACTGCCTTGTCTGGTCTCAGTGGGAGTGGAAGCGGAAGCACTTAGCCTAGTAGAGACTTGAAGTGCCAGGGTTGGGGACTACCCGGGGGTTTCCCACAATCTCAAAGGAGTAGGGGAGGGGGAAGGATAGAAGAATTGTGGGAGGGAGTGAAGAATAGGGGGACATTGAGTGGGATGTAAAGTGAATAAGTTAAAAAATCAAATTAAATGTATGTGTGTGTGTGTGTGTGTGTGTGTGTGAGAGAGAGAGAGAGAGAGAGAGAGAGAGAGAGAGAGAGAGAGAGAGAATTAGAAGCTGAAAAGCTTTTCATGACTCTTCTCTGTGAATTCTGTAGCACAATTTAGCCACAGACATGGCAATATTGCAGTGGAAGGAACACAGTGCACACACCCATGCCTGAGCAGTAGGAGCTAGTAGACAACTCAGTCTGTTGTTCTCTCCCACATCTCTCATAAAAAATAATCAGGTGGGAATAGATCTTTTTTGTGGTGGTGTCATAACTCAAAGTCTGTAAGTCCCCAGTTAAAATGAAACATGATTGTCTTTGAAGAGACCAGAGGTAGCTCATGCACTATTCATATTCTGTTATTGTGGAGGACTTCAGAGAATATGTATCTTTGGATCTGTATGAAGCATTTAAATTTGCAAACAAGAACATTTTTTCCTGTATCTAAGAGTATTAGTGATTGCAAATGCAAGACTATTTTCAAAGTGCACAATTTCCAGGACCTAGGGCAGGTTGATTGTTCCATTCCATTTAGTCTTTCTGTTCAACAACATAATTATTATCATGGCTCATTTACATTTAGAACACCAGATGTGATAGCACGAGCTGTTAACACATTACTATCACAAGGACTTTTAAAATCTTATATTGCTATACTATTAATCCTTGTCATAATAATAAAGTATAGCTATATTCTTCTTAGAATATATCTGGTATAGTATATCTGGTACCAACCAAGTAATAGTTTTAAAATAATCAGTTACCAGTGGTCAAAAAAAATTGTTAATAAGCAAAGTTAATTTGCTTGATAATTTAGAAGACTACATAGATTAATGACAGTGACATATTCAAATGGAATGTAGAAAGCTCTTTAAGACCAAATGTAAGAAAACGTATATATATATGCACAGACATACACATTCAAATACTATATCCTGACTTCAGGAGTTAAATTTGTCTTGGTATGAGTTATTTCAATATTATTGTTACTAGCCCATTCACAAAGCATGTTTCTACAAGCAAAATGGTTTAAGAGCATTTTCTGTAAGTGAATGATTTTACAATATGGTGAGTTCATTAAGCAAAGCATGCATACCAGCTGGTCCTCATTCTTCTAATGGACAGATTGCAAGCTGAAACTCAAATTCAAAAGGCTAAAGCACAAGGGCACATCTCTTACCAATGTCAGTCTTGTAACTTAGTGGCTAATGTGACAAAGAAATACCTCAAGTGTTTTATTGCTACTCTGTTATTTCACACAAAAGGAAAATGGCATAAACATGGCAGGAATGTTCAATTGATTTCATAGACTCAGGAAATCTAGGTGTAAATATGCAAATATGTCATTTATGTGAATGTAGTTTCAAACAGTTCTGGTGTGTGTGTCTTTGGAAGGAGCCTATCCTCCTAGTAAGCTGAACCCAAACACAGCTCTGACCAAAATGCAAACATAATTTTTCCTACATGGTCACCACTTCTGCATATTACTTGACATGGAAATCTCCACTGACATTACAGAATAGAAGTAAGTACAGCAACAAATTAACTTTAATTTTCAAATCCGAATTAAAATTTATGCTCAAAAAGTCTTTGGATGGTCATCACACTATGCAGGGTTTCTCAAATTTTTACCATAATTTCAAAGACATTTGGCAATATAATTGCACTTTTAAATTCCATACAAAGTACTCATTCTAACTCCAAGAAAAAAAATTAAATCCTATTTTGAAAAGATAGAATTTCTTTCTTAAGGAAATTAGATTTTGATTTTTCCAAGTTGAACAATGAAAACTATTCCCTATTTAGAGAAAGAAATTTAAATCGTGTTAAATTCACTCTGTTTTATAAATATTTTTCTGTCTGAAATATTGTTATTATGATATCACTCAGCTACGAGTCTTGGGACAATAATTACTGAATGAAGTAGAGCTAAGTGATACTTCTAGAGAAGACACAACATTTCCAGTGCTCAAAAGAGAACAGAGAATACTGTATTGAAACTTTCCAGCAGTATGAACAGGAACGGTTCTGTTTGTCTTATTTTGTTAATTTAATTTTATGTTTTTACTTATTCATTTTATGTCATGCATACTGCCTCTCTTTTGGTCATCCTCTTGGTCACCCTACCCCTCACCCCACACACAAGCCTTCCCCTCTCCCTCTCCCTCTCCCCCTCCCCTTCTCTTCTGATTATTATTATTATTGTTATTGTTATTTTACTTATTCACTTTACATCCCGCTAACTGCCCCGCCTCCTGGTAACCTATACACACAATACTTCTCCTGTCCCCATCCCCTTCTCTTCTGAAGTGGGTAACCCCCCACCCTTGGTATCCCTCCTCTACCCTGGCATTTCAAGTCTCTGTGAGGCTAGGGGCTCAGGAAGGGTTTGTATAACCTATTATAATCTTAGATTTTATAAAGCATGATGCTTCTTTGCATGTTATTTGTTTGCAAATGATTTTGTTAGACAACTATATCAAATCATTTCTGAAGGAGACTTAAGCTCCTAGAAGCTTTAAGTTTGTACCACACTCTGAGCAAATAGATGTCCTCCAGAGCCTTACATGCACAAGATTCACTCACTACAAAAATTCAACACTAAAGTGGCACACTTGTTAAAACT
Organism: Arvicanthis niloticus; assembly: GCF_011762505.2. NCBI lineage: Eukaryota > Metazoa > Chordata > Mammalia > Rodentia > Muridae > Arvicanthis > Arvicanthis niloticus. The sequence continues at coordinate 26,186 of NW_023045354.1, read as the reverse complement.
GACAACTCTGGGCTAACAGATCATGACCAGTGCATAATTTACATTCCATTCACTATTGGTGTTACTCATTTTCTGGGTTTTGACAGCTGGACAAGTGACATAATTTCAGTATTTAGACTCAAACAGAGGGTCTGTCTTACCCTACATCTGCCAGTACACCACCAATCCAAACTTCTGTGCCAATACCCCTGTCACCCAGACACAATCTGATGCCTTTACTGAATCCATACTTTCTTACTTTCAAAGACATCATGCATATAAATGCTTTTTAAAATTTAGTTTGTAATAAGTTAGTATATGAATTAATGAACAAGGTGGAGTGATGACCTAATGTATTTTCAAAGAAAAGGAAATTTTACAGCATTATTTTTATAAAGAAGAGTTAAATAGGAAACCAAAAAGAGTCCCAAAAATATTTTTTTAGATTAATTAAATTTGGGACTTATACCCAAACTGATAAAATGAAGGTTAAATATTTCTAAGAGGATATTCATAGTTTGCTAGCCTATCTTCAATATGAAAAAAAATAGTTTTAACTTCCAGCTTGCAAACTAACTTCAAAATTCATAGAAACAGCAGAATCTTCAAATGAGAACAACTTGTTTTTAAATACGTGGAAGAGAACAATGGAGAATATCAGTAAAATCATGACCCACTGAACAGGTTACAAAATTATACAAATCTTTAGCTTGACTTACCAAGATAAAATAAAGGAAGGTCCAAATTACTAACCTACGATTGGAGCATGACATATTACTCACATTAGCTTACAGAAAAAAAAGCATACTGGAATATGATGAATAGCTATATAAGCTGAGGCAGGAAGAGCCCAACCTGAATACAGAGTAAGATGTCATCTTGACATTTTTTAAAAAATGTAATACTAATAACACGTCATGACATTGCTCCTCAACAAATAAGTACAGAGAGATCTTCATTAGATACATAAAGTACACCGATAAGATTAAAAACACTTAAAAACAATGGTTGTATTTTTTCTTTATACTCTAAACAAGATTGTGACCCTGAACATCACAGAACAAGTGAAGAAGCATTGCTTTACTCCTAAGAGACAAAGCAGGGCAAAGATATCTTCTTCAGCTGCTTCTTAGCACCAGCCTTAAAGTCAGTTGGATATATTAAAAAAGAATAAGAAGGAGAGCAGGAAAAGTCACAAAAGGAGGAAGAGGAGGAGCCCAAGGAGAAGAGGAGCCAGCATGGGAAAGAAGAGAAGAGCAAGAATAAAGGAGTAGAGATTTGAAATGAAGTAAGCCTACTGTCTCCTCTTTCTCTCTGTGCTAATAAGATCAGGAAAAAATGCTCAACAAACTTAGTCCATGGAGACTGCAAAGCAAGCCCATATGAAGAGTCACTTAACACCTGGGATCTTCACAATCAAAACAGACCATTAGGTCCTGTCAAGTCAGAAAAGAGACTGGAATCTTCTTTATCTCCCAGAAAAAATCCAAAATCAATCAACTACTTTAGCAAATAGCTCTGTAAAGTTTCGAACTTGTTATATGCCCTCACTACATGGCCTAGCAGGCATATTCATACATACATATATGCCCAAGAGATGTTAAAACTGATTTACCTTACCACATCCTATACATAAATACACCTATTTCCCTTATAGTATTAAAAAATAGTGCCATAGTCTAACTTACATCAACTGAAAAAATAGATAAAATGTTACCCATATCTACAAATTGATTTTGCAAGTAAGTCACAAAGCCTGAGTGACTTTAGTCACATTGCTTTTCTGTGAAGATAGTCTAAATATAAATATTGGTGACAATTGGACAACTGTGAATAGACTCATAACAACTGACATGTACAGTTGGTTGTGGAACAATGTAAAGAAATGAATTCCTGAATATGTGATTATTGACAAAAATGTTTTCTTAGTTTAAGAAAATTCTACTTTTTAACATTACAGATTCAAAGCAAACATACAAAAATGTCAAACTTAAAATAATCTGAAGGATCATTGCTGAAAACTGGGCAAGGGTGGCACATGCCTTCAATCCCAGCACTGGAGAGCCAGATGTAGCCAGATCTCTGAGAGTTCCAGGACAGAAAGGGCTACATGGAGAAATTCCATCTTAAAACAAACAAAAACTTTTAGAAATATTACTTATGAAAATTAGGTTCTATTGATTGGTAAAAATGTACTGATCTTACAGAGGACCTGAGTTCAGTTCAGTTCATACTGTGTAGAACACTGCTTCCTGTGCGACCAGTAACAAAGTACTCATAAGACTCTCTGGACTCCATTTGTACTTGTGTGCACATGCAGAACACAGACACAGACACACACAAGAATTTTAAAATAAAAAGTCTTTGTAAAGTGTATAAAACATATAGTTTTCTTCTTCGCTTTCTTGCTTTTGTTGTTGTTGTTATTGTTGTTTTTTTTGGTCTTTTTGGTTTTCAAGATAGGATTTCTATGTGTAGCTGTGGTGGTCCTGAAACTCACTCTATAGACAAAGCTGGCTTCAAACTCAGCCATCTGACTGTGTCTGTCTCCCATGTGCTGGGATTAAAGGCATGTAGCACAACTGCCCAGCATACATTCCTCCATGAATAATGTATTTATACTAGAAATAATATTTGCAAATTATTTATCAAAGCATAGAAAAGTGTCATGTTAGAATATTTAAAATAACAAGATAAAATGATATTAAAAAAACAGCAAAGTATTAATGTGCCAAAAATTAATAGTTGTGGACAATGTTGAACAATAGTATTGCTAGACATTTCATTTGTTTCTCTTTCATAAGTTTTCAATTGTCCAATAACTTTAATCACATAATTTTAGATGAATATTTATTCAAATATAGACCAAATCTGCCCTAAGGAGGTGATCACTGAAGTAATCATTATTACCCCACTAGATTATTTTAATTACTTTAAATGATGATTCTGTTGATAAGTGCCTGCATTTTTTATTTAATCATCATTATTTTGAATTTTAAGGCTTCTATGAGCATTACAAATAATTGATTATGCAAATATATTCATTAGTATCCTTTTATTGTATCTCTAAATTAAAATCCGAGCCAACTGCACTCCAAGCATCAATTGCTTTACCATTAAAATAGTATATTTGGAAAGTTATAATAATAAAGACATTTAAAATAGGGCTGTGAATAGAAATCACTAGTAAATCTTAGGGTTTATACTCTCTATTGGCCAGAGTAAGATGTCCTAGGAAACAAAATGAAAATTGTTGATATTTTTACAATTTTTTGGTATTTAGTTACTTTCCAAATATATTTAGAATGATATCTATGATAAATATATCAGTTTCTTCATTTTCTTAATGTCATATTTGCAAGCAAAGAAACAAAAGTAGCAGTATCTCACTCTAAGTATATCGCTGATTAACAGAGCATATTAACTAATGCAGCCAGTTTAACTCTGATTCTGCTCACATACATAGTAATGACTATTGACTAAGAAAAGAGATATTTTTTACAAACAGCCTGTAGGGTACTGGCACTGTTCCTGTCAGTACTGGATTGTGAACAGCTGAAAATGCAGTAGAGATCCAGACTGTTAACAGCACAATGTGTTACTTCCATCTTGATTGTTTACAGTACTCAACAGGTAGAGATTCATAAACTGTATGCAATCTCTTTCAGTTTCTTGTATTCTGACAACCACGCTAGAGTTTATATTCTTCTTAATGCATTGCTATCACCTTCCATTACCATTAAGCAAAATGAACAATAAACAATTAAATGAAGTCAATTTCTAAACTAAAGAAAGCAGTTTTGATTTTCAATATTCAGTATTTGATGAGAAAAACACGTCAGTGACAGGGAGCAATGCGAGGCAGCCTACCCTCATGGGAACTCTTGCCGGCCATGCAGTCAGAACATATTGGTGATGATTGCAGGGCATTTGGCAGTTAGTTCCTTTTCTCTACAAAGCTGAACAAGGATCTTGAGGCAACAGTAGAACTAAACACAAATACAGTTAAAGCTAACTCAGAGGGGTGTGGGAGGTGGGAAGATTAAAAAATGAAAAGCTTATTCAGCAACAGGTCACCTGCCTTGGTGACAGTGAAAGAATTATTCACACTAGCAATTGTCACACATCTCCATATTCCCAGACCACACAAAGTAATTTCTTGAAATCATTTTTCTTAAAGAGTTTTCCATGTGAGAGTTACAATTATGCTTCGCATTACTTTATGAAGACTCTTTCAGATTCTGTTCAAACTCTGCAAGGTGAGTGAGACAGCAGGGTTCCTACCTAGCTTTTATTTAAGGATTTTTTTTTTTCAAAATGATGAACAAAAGCAAAATAAGAAAATATAGTGCTTTAAAAGCTTGATCCCAATTACTGAAAAATCTGAAGACTAACTTAAAGCAAAAGACAAGGAGATGGTGTTTCTAAAACAGTGTTGCCTGGAATCTATGCTCCTGGTCCTGGCCTTTCAATCTTCACACTGCTAGTATTTGTGCAGCTATAAAGCTTTGTTGAAGGATACTGTGTGTACATTTTAGAAAGATTCCATGTCCTCTAATAAGAAGATGCTAACGTACAACTTGTCAACTAGAACACCCAATGCTAACTTCAGATAGTGAATAACAAACTTTGGAATGTAGAATCCCTTACATCATGATTTACACCATGAATTTACTAAGTCAAATTCCCAGTTCTAGCCCTTTACCGCCTGCTCAGTTCTGACTTTCTCAATGCTAAACAGTGAATGAGATCGTTAAACTTTTACCTTATCAAACTTTATTCTTTTAACATTGCTGTTTGTTGTTCAGAATCCATTCCTTGTATGTTTACCAAATTCCTTTTTAAATGTGTCCAAATCTGGTACAGCGATGCAAATATGGCTAAAGTTTGGTTTCTACAGAAACACTGTTCATGCTACAGGTTATTGTTTTAATTGCTGTGAAAAAAAAAAAAAAACACCTACTAGAAGCAGAGAGAAAAGGATGAACTTGGCTCCTATTTTCAAGGATCGGGGTCATACTGGCAGATGTCACTACACCATGGCAGAGAAACACGGGGTTGAAGCATCTTATTCCCACACTGGCAGCAGACAGAAAGGAGAAACTGAGCTCTCACTCTCATGTTTTTCTCCTAGAGGACTATGTCTTCTACCAAAGTGCTACAGCCCAAAAGTTCCACAACCTTTTTAAACAGTACCACTTGGTGAGTGCCAAATGTTTAAACACAAACCTTTGGGGACTTTCTAGATCCAAACCCTAACAAATGTCATTGATAAAAATAAATTGTCCATCAGAGTTCAGACCTTATGTATAAAAAATAATGAATGGAACATCTTCTAATACTGTGCTGAGTCATCTTTTGTCTTTAGTGTGGCCCCCGTGGTCACCAGCTCCTGAAAAACACTGTTTTTGCATCCTTTCCGTGGGGTTAATCTGAGTCTAATTACTTCCTTCAAGTAAGTAGTCTATCTAATGTGGAAAACCACTTCTGAGACTGAATTCTACAAGCCTGGCTTCCTTTGGCATTTCTCTCCTCACCTATATTCAATAGATGTCATCCTATTAATAGATCTTATATATGTCTCATGTTATTAAGTGAATATAGAGAGGTATGGAACAAAGATGGTGACCAGTAAGAAACTTCTGTTCTATTCAATTGTTAGTAAGGAACTCAATCTGAAAAAAAAAAAAAAAAAAGCCAAATGGTAGACATTACAGGCAGTTCTTACTTAATTGAGCCTTGTTTTGAGATAGCATAAATAGCTGTGAGAACAGAAGAGCCAGTTTCAATTGATCCACAGAAATGATCCATTAATGTTTCTCCTTTCAAGCTATTAATGCTGTGTAATGACTAAAAGGGTCCTTGAGGTTCTACTTCCCTCCCCCACTTACATATTATAATGATGATCTCTTTAGAATTCCTTTGATGTAACTGTGCCATTTCTCTTCTGCCCTTGTTTGCTAGAAATCCCTAAATTTACTGTCACCATTTCTACAACATCCATGCCACACAGTTGCCTCTCAGTGACTGAATTGGGAGTTAGACACTGAGTGTTAGATACTGTATTCTTATTTCACTCATCTTTTTAATACTTCATTTTTTTCCTTGAGTTTCTGTGTTCTGAAAATTAAACTTGGGTCCTTGCATACACTAGACAATAACCCACCCTACAATGCTTTATGTAAATCTTAGGAATAAAATTCCAATTCAAAAGTTAGACTTGACCTGATCTTCACAGAACAACCACTCCTCCCAAGATCAATCTTCTCACTAAGATTGGTTTCTTAAATTAAACATACTTCCTGTCCTAAAACATCACTTTAACAAATCAAATAATACCAATATATTAAATGACATATAATGCAGTAATAATTGTTCAAAATATATTGTTTTTGGATTCGGTGATGTTATTTTAATTTCTTCTTTCAAAATTCTTTCTTCCTAATTTCTGATGAGTTGTATACTCATGTCCATTTCTAAGACTTTCATTTTCAGCTAAGACCTCATATAAAACACACAAACACACACACACACACGCACACGCACACGCACACGCACACATGCATGTGCAGGTGCACATGCAAGCGCAGATGTAATTGCACACACACACGCACACATGCACACACACACGCAAACAAACACATGGAATTAATTAGTTGTGTTTCTCCACTGCTAACTCACAGCAGAGTCCATTTATTAATTATTGCCCTTTGAGAAAAATAAGATCAAAATAAAATTAATAATAGATTCATAGCATATGTTTAGTTCTAAATTCAATTAAATATCTCTCCCTTTTCTTTTCTAATTAAAACACATTTTACTTGATTGAAAATAATGGCCAATACCCTTAGAAGCTGATTCATAGCTTTTTTTTTTTTTTTCTTAAACTAAAAGATGTCAAAAAGACAAATGGACTAATATGTCTTTGGTTTTCTTAAATTGGATGGAGAAAAGAAGGTCTTTCCCAAGGCTAAAGTTACATAGAACAAAGCTTAAATTACCACTGATAAAAAAAAAAAAAAAGGAATTTCCAAGTATCACTTTGAGTGTTTGTGTAGTCATGACAGCAATGCTGAGAAGTTAATGATGGCATTAACATTAGTGTATTGTGTATGTGATAATGTTTTGGAAAACAAGGTCAAAGGTTAAACATTCTTTGAAAAGGCTTTCTTCACTTGTCTATAGTAATGCTCTACATGGAAATGTAGTTACAGATGAGCGCTACTCAGTCAAATATGGTTTCTCAGAAAGCATGTCAATCCCCACTTCTTCCTAATAATTCAATGTGAATTAGTATAATCAGAATTTTTGTGACAAGAGCTCAGATTTGATATGAAGGCAAAGAAGCACTGGTAAAGCAAAGTTTCATGTTTGTTTAAAAACTTTCAACAGCTTACTGGAAAGACAGCTCTAGAACTCTGCTCACATGGATTTCCCAAGAACCAGCCAAATCTGTGTCATGAGAAATCTGAAATTCTGAAAAGTATTCATGTAATGTTCATCAATATTCAATCAGTGATAATGAAGATACCAGAGATTACAATTAATCTGTCAAAAGCTTCTAGCAAGTCCCCATTGTACATTTCTGATATTTATTTTTTGTTTATAGAGAGTGAAAGAATTCTGATAACTAATAAGTGCTGATTTTTTAATATTTAAAGTTTAGAACTAATCAGAATATCAGTGAGATATTTTTAATAACGTGTGTATCTTTCAATGCCTGTATAATGTTAATGGCAATTTCTTTTGAAAGAATTACAGAGATTTTCTTTTCTGATAATATTGTATACCTTGAAGGATTTATTGCATTTTACCATTTGCAAACTGCTCACATGTATTAAAAATATAATTGAAGTAAGTTTGAAATGATAACACAAATAGTTTTGCTTCACATTCATAAGAACACAAAGAAGTAGAGTCTGCTCTAAAACTTTACTTTGCTGCCAAAGGAATGATTTTTCTTAAAATGGAAAAAATGGCCCTAAGCAACAGTATTATATTTATTAAGCTATTTCTGTTTCTGCCATGAGAAAAATTCTTTCTACAGAAAACACAGAAAACAATAACGGGGGAGGAGAGGAGGAAGATTGGGAGTGGGAGGAGGAGGGAGGAACCAGAAGGGGAGGAAAGAGGATGAGGGAGGAAGAGAGATCCTCTCTTGAGAAGTATCTACCTGATTATTTATTAAAAGTGTTTTTAAAACCCTGACTTAGTACATGAATCAGATTGATATGTGATCTTCCAACTGCCACAAAATTACAGAAATCGATGTGATATCATTGAGTAATACTTGCAATACTCCAAACTTTGTTTCAGCAGTTATAAATATGATGGCATAAGGGATACAGTTAGGAAGAGGACACTGAACTCCTATGCAGGTCACTGATCTGTCTGTCATACATCATTTTAGTTAACTGCAACATTAAAAAGAACTACAAGGTGCTATCAAAGGTTTTTTTTTTTTTTTTCTTCTAGTAACAAAATGTTGTTAAATATGTAAATGGGTAAGACGAAGAAGGCTATTTGTATAAATGCGAAACATTCACAGTATAAAGGTTTACGTATTTTCTTGTGTATTCTCTTTTACATTGTTTGGTTTTTTTCTTAAATAGGTGTTCTATGCTCTCACAAAAATCTGGTCAAAAATCAGAATGTCCTATAAGGTCATTCCTCACAAGAAGCATCTCTTACCCTAGTGACACATTTGTCCATTTCCTGAACCAGCCATGGGTAAGGAGCTAGGGTTTCATACCAGCATTCCCATTACAGTAGTTCATCAAATGACTTAGCAAAAGACACTAAACTATTTATCACAATGACTGCCAGAAAAGGATATCAAGAACAATGGTCCTCATTCCTTGGTTAAATTACATTCCTTGGTTAAATTAAAGCAGCTGTGAAGTTGTATATCTAGTAGATAGTAAACAATGTTTTTGAATTGAATAGGATGACAGATATTAGAACAAAAAAGATTCTTGAGAAGAGTACAGGCTTGGAAATTATAGATAATTCATCATTCTTCCAGCAAAATTCTATTGTTTATTATTATAAAACCTTGTAAATATTCCCGAAGGGCTAGGAGAATAAATAGAGCACACCTTACTGAAGAATCACAAAATGGGTGGAGGAATGGATTTTGTTTTGAAGTCTTTTCTCCTGACAAAAATATATCTTTTAAAGCATCAAATGCCATGTTCATTCATCGAGAGGAACACCACCCAGCAGGCAAAGATTTTCAAAGCTCATCTTTCCCCCTCTGGAATGGGACGTTTCCAGTGAAGAGATAAAAAACTCCTTTGAACATTTTAAATCTAGCCACAGGGTCCTCTTTCTTCACTGGCTAGTCTCCTGAAGAGCTTCATCTGTTGTAAAACAGACCTTTCATTGAAAATGCTTTAATTTTTAGGACTAAAGCCAGCACAAATCAAATCCGTTAATCTGCATGAAAGGTACAGGTCTTTTAAATATATCCCTGTAAATTATGGTAATGTAACTATGCCCACAAATTGCTTTAACTGCTTAACAAACAAGCCTTTTTCCTTCTATCAGTGATGGGAGCCCTGTGAGAAGAAAAAGTGGCAACCATCTGTTTCCTGTTTTATTTGAAAAATTATATCATTTATTTGAGGTTTTTATTCATATTAACTTTATGGTGGCAAAAATTCTTGGTAGTTTACCTTAGAAAAGAAAAAAATCAGGACAGTATACAGTATTGACTAAATTGTGTCACAACTGATTAGCATTGGCACAGGAAATTAAACTTACAAAGTCCTGATGTATGTTACACTCCTTTCATTTTACTTGGTAGCTAAAGGTTTTCACAATTCACCTAGAAATTTCATTAACTTATTAACATGAAATGATTTTTACTGACACCACCATCCAATACGCAACAATTGGAGTAAAACCATGCATGACCCTCAGTATCTGAACTTGGTATTTTAAGTATCTATTGTCTGTAAAAATGAAGAAGGAGGAGGACAAGGAGGAGGAAGAGGAGGAGGAGGAGGAGGAGGAGAAGGAAGAGGAGGAGAAAATGACAATTATGAAATTTACATGAAATGGTTATTAAATTATTGAAATGAGTCAATAATGAATAATGAAATATACAATCTTCAGGGGGAATACTGAAAAAAGTTATAACTGGGGAACACATAAACAGAGCTGTGAGAAAATGTAGATAGACATTGATAAGCCAAACATTATTTGTTTCCTCTCTATATATGGGATAAACCAATTATTTCTATTCCTTTTATCCTGAAGCAAATTCTCTCTGCAAAGTTACAAGGCTTGCATACTGTCTTTAACGATATTCTTCTCAAGCACTGAGGTGCATTCTAATTTTAATATATCTTCCAAAAGCAGTGAAAATAAAGAAGACAGAAGTACATGGAAGCACAAAAGGTGCATGAATTTGTTGGAGACGACGACACTCTCACCCACACCATTATCTTATTTGTAATTTTTATATTTGGCTAAGCCAGTCTTAGAGATTGCAATTTCAGAATTGTGCAGAGATGGTAGAGTTCCTAATGCTTAAATATCTGCTCCATAGAGTGATAATGAAGTAGGTAGTAATATTCACCTTCACTAGAGAAATCATCCCTAAATTCCTGTTGCCCCAATTAATAAATGCCTACTGTTCTGTACAAAGAATTGATTAGGAACATAGAAAGAGAACAAGTATCTTGCTATTCACTTCATATGCTGTAGCTTACATGTTGTTTATTTGATGCAATTACAAAATGTGACTATTATATGTATTGTGTCAAATGTTTATATATACTTTCTAAATGTTTCTGCATATCACAAAAATAAGGAAACTGAGACATAGATAGATAGATAGACAGACAGACAGACAGACAGATAGATAGATAGATAGATAGATAGATAGAAAGAAAGATAGAGATATAGGTAGAGATAGATAAATACACAGAAGACTATTTTGCCTGAAACAAATTGCTCATAAGTGAATCAAGTGAGCATTGGAATTTGAGTTCTCCAGTGGTAGACTAGGGCTCCTTTAGACATTGGTTGACTGATCTCTGTATTCTCTACCCTCTGGATTCAAAGCCAAGGTTGCATAAGTTTCTCCTGCTAGATTCAAAGCAAGGGTTGCATAGGCACCTCCTGCAGACAGCAGAGATAATAGTTGAATCCTGAACACTGTACCTATGTGATCAGTCTAAAAATTTGGTTTTTAGACGTAATGGTCTTGTGAAATATGTTTTTAGAATTCTGAACATTCAGCTCTTTCTTAAAGTGTGTAGAGGCTAATGCAGAAGCATATATCTGGTCAAAGTGTGAAGTATATTTACCCATAATTGCTCAGTTGTACATGGATCATCTAAACTCACTTCCTTGCATGCAAGGTCCACAAAACATCAAGAAGATTGGATGGAGAGAATGTGAGAGCTGACAGTTGAGCAGTAGAGCTATGAAATGCAGAGTTCTGAACATGGCATGGTTGTTACTTATATCAACCCACCATACCTGCCATTAACTTCACTAGTTCAACTATTCTGAATTCAAGCACAAATTGCGAAGGGTGCTCCAAAGTCCTCATTTTGCAGAGGAGTCATTAGAAGTTGATAATTTCTGAAGGATAGTGAGTTTCTTTTGGTGAACCTGAAGTTGGTAGATGCCCATGTAATAATGGATGTGTGCATACTTAGGAACATATGTGTAGCACTAATGAGATAAAAAATGAGACATATAAATTTGGAATGATGGTGGAATTGAGGATTCAAGAAGAAGTTGAAGAGAGGTAATGGTGGATATATTCTTTCAAAACACATTGTAAAAACGTATAAAACTTTCCAAAAAGAAATAAGATTTTTTTAAATATGTAGTTGAATCAATAGAGAAAACACAGAATTTTATCTGAAACAAATTATTTCTCTTGATGAAATATACTTCAATATGAATTATGATTATTATATAAAGAATTATTGGATATTAAACAAGTAGATGATTACTGACTACAGAGAAATTTATACATTATCATTAAATTTAACATTTTCGGGGCAATAAAACCACAAAGAGTGAGCTTAACTGCTACAAATAAGTAAGATGCTGGCAAGGATGTGGAGAAAGAGGAACACTCCTCCATGGGAGGAGTTGTTGGGATTACCAGCTGGTACAACCACTCTGGAAATCAGTCTGGCATTTTCTTAGAAAATTGGACATAGTATTACCTGAGGACCTGGCTAAACCATTCCTGGCCATAGACCCAAAAGATTCTCCAACATATAACAAAAGCACATGTTCCACTATGTTCACAGCAGCCTTATTTTTAATAGCCATAATCTGGAAAGAACCCAGATATCATTCAATAGAGGAATAGATACAGAAAATGTGGTACATTTACACAATGGAGTACAACTCAGCTATTAAAACAATGAATTCATGAAATTCATAGGCAAATAGATGAACAAGAAAATGTCATCCTGAGTGAGGTTTCCCCATCACAAAAGAACACATATTGCATGCACTCACTGTTAAGTGGATATTAGCCCAAAAGCTTGGTATAACTAAGATACAATTCACAGACCACATGAAGCTCAAGAAGAAGGAAGACCAAAATGTAGGTGCTTCAGTTCTTATTAGGAGTAACAAAATACTCTTGGGATCAAATACAGAGACAGAATGTGGACCAGAGACTGAAGGAAAGGCCATCCAGATACTGCTCCACTTGGGGATCCATCCCACATACAGTTACTTAACCCAGGAGCCTAATATAGCTGTCTCCTGAGAGGCTCTGCCAGAGCCTGACAAATATAGATGTGGATGTTCGCAGCCAACAATTGGACTGAGCAAGAAGACCCCAATGGAGGAGTTAGGGAAAGAACTGAAGGAGCTGAATGGGTTTACAACACCATAAAAAGAACAATAACAAGACTTCCAAGAGCTCCCAGGGAGTAAAGTAATAATCAAAGAGAACACATTGGGGGGACCATGGCTCCAGTTGCATATGCATCAGAGGATGGCCGTGTCAAGTATCAATGGGAAAAGAGGCCCTTGGTCTTGTGAAGGCTCGATGCCCCAGTGTAGGGGAATGGTAAGGCAGGTTGGTTGGAGTGGATGGGTGGGTGGGTTTGGGAATCCCCTCATAGAAGCAGAAGGAAGGAGGACTGGATGGGAGTTTCAGGGCTAGGGGGAAAACTGGGAATAACATTTGAAATATAAAAAAAAATCGATAAAAATAATTAGAAAAATTGTTATTGACTAATCAGAATATTAATATATACTTTTAATATTTCTGCTTCATGAAAATTTGTCATGTATTTTCAAATATCATTAATGAGTCTTTCAAACAACCAATTATGAAATATGAGGTAACAGAAGACCCTGTGCTAAGTTAAAATTTTTTATGTGTATATAAAAGCTTTCATATGTTCAAATATTTTTAGATTTTTACTCAATGAATCATATAATAAAATTGTAAGAAAAAATTATGTATATAAAAAGGAGAAGGGCAACCCTGTAGGAGGACCAGCAGTCTCAGTTAACCTGGACCCTGAGATCTGTCAGACACTGGAACACCAACCGGGCAGCATACACCAGCTGACGTGACACCCCTAACACATATACAGCAGAGGACTGCCAGGTCTGGGTTCAGTCAGAGAAGATGCACCTAACCCTCAAGAGACTGGAGGCCTGAGGGACTTTAGATGTCTGGTGCGGTGTAGTAGGGGGTGAGGACATCCTAGTGGAGACAGAGAGGTGGAGAGGATGTATGGGATGGGTCAGAGGGTAGAACAGGAGGGGGATAAAATCTGGAGTGTAAAAACAATTAAGTAAAAATCTGGTTATATTATACAATGTAAGGTAATGAATTTTCTATACGAAAACTGTTTCATCAATGATAGGTCAAAAATTGTGATATGATTTTGCCAGCATTACCATAATACTTAAAATATTTCTCGGTGGAATTCCCTTTTGCAGAAAACAATACGCGAATTTTAGGAGCTGTAAAATGTCTCACTAGTTAAGAGTACTTGCCTCTGTTGTAGAGGACCTGTGTCAGTTTATAGCACTAGAATCCAAGCTCTTACATTACCTGTAAATGCAGTTCCAAAGGTCCCGATGTTCTCTACCTGCTTCCTTGGATATTTTACACATGCATCTATACACACACATTCAGGATCACACACATACACTTAAATGATGAAAATAATTTTTTAAACATAGGACATTACTATCTATGTGATAGCAAGCATATTGTCCAAGAAAACTTTTTTTTAAGTGGTTATTGTCCTGGGTGTAAAGACAAATGCTTTCACTCTCTGTACTCATGGGGTAGGTACAGGCAGATATCTGTGAATTTGAAACCTAGTCCATGCCAGAAAAACAAACAAACAAACAAACAAACAAGCACCAAAGTATTACTAATAATAACAATAATAATATAAGTGATAGTAAGTAATAATCATAATAATACTAATAAGGAAAGAAAGAAAAAAACAAAAAAGATATCTTTTTAACAATTTCTTAAGATTCTAAAAAATTTAAAAAGACAAAATGTGTTACAGCAAGGGAGAACATATTGACACTAGAAATCCATGTGCTGATAAGCAGAGATTAAATAGTTTTTAAGATTTATCATCTTTATTTTATGTTTATAAGTAATTCATCTACATGTAGGTGCACTGCATGTACATGAGACTAGTTCTTGTGAAGTCAGAGAGGATGTCAGATCACAGGGAACTAGAGTGAGGAAGAGTTATGAGCCATCATGTGATTGCTGGAATTGAGCCTGGACCCTCTGTAACAACAACAGGTACTCTTAACCACTGAGCTATCTCTCCAGCCTAAGGATTATTTTTAATATTTTAAGAATTCTTTCTTTGAATATAAATCAAAGAACTACTAGCTTTTTAATATTAGATAAGTTTACATTACAGAAACACTAGTAATCTGTCTTAGTATATCAATACTAAGCAATAAACTAACTCAGGAAATATGTAACTTAGTTGAAAGGAAAACAAATTTGCTTTTATAACATTAAAATCTTAAGTGTAGAATTTAGAAATGTAAATAGTAAACAGATAGCAGAGACCCGTTAACATTGTTGCGCATGTGACTTTAGCAGTTACCTGCCCCAAACTTGTTGGCTTCAATACATTCCACAGTGTTTACCATTAATTCCCTGTGTTTAATTTGCACCACCCACAGGAGTCTGGTGGTCTCTGGTTGCTTTCTTTCATTTTTTGCTCAACCACATGAAGTTAACACAACTCTACTTCCCCACACACACTGTATTAAAAGTTATATAAAGCATCTTACTATTGATTATTCATCATGAAAATATTTTTAAAGACTATACTTCAAGAATTCAATACATTGGAATATTCTATTTATGTTTATAACTAAATTAAAGTAAAATATTATTTTACTTATATGAAGAAACAAAACAACCAATTGTCAGTCATGGTGTACAAATGTACTTGTAAATCAAATTTTCTCTTTAGAAAAAAAAAGGGTGTATTTGGTTTTCTTTTTTGGCAGACAAAATGTAGTTAGAATAATTAGTGATAGGCTGAAAAATTCATCTTTAGTGCATTGTCAACTTGATTTTCCAAGTACAGATTGAAAATCATATTGCCATCATGTTTCTGAATCAAGAGAACATTATAGATAAATTACTAATGACATGTACTTACCCGCATGGAAATCTATCCCCACAGCAAAAGCAGCTCCTGATATAGGCATCAGAGCATCCACTTTGTCACGTGGCTCAAGAGGGATCCCCGGATTCCTTCATGAACAGAGTACATAAGAAAAGATTCTATACCTAAATGGAGGAAAGGGACCTCAAAATAAATATTTCACATAACAATAATTTCACATATCATTTCTAAAATATTAATTTATATTTGTGAATGTTTCTTAGCTTCATATACATAGTTGTACAGATCCCAAGACTGAGAGGCGTATTAGCCAAGGCCCTGAAACTCTGTTGTGCACTGCATTCTCCCAGGTGATTTCATAGATTACAGGTCCCATCTCTGGAGCCAGATAGGAGGAAGCTAAAAGGTTCTTTCTCAGCAATGCCCTTGGTATGAGAAGATCATTTCTGGACTCACAGAGAAAGAACATTCTATTTTCTCTAAAACATAAGTATGCACCTGCTACTGAAAGTAACAGCTTTTCTTTACACAGCTACATCATTGTTATTGCTGGAGTTCACATTAAGAGTTTTAAGGGGACACAGTCTACTTCTTAAGTCCTTTAGATTCAAATGGGCCAGGTAATAAGGTATTAAGTTTTGCTCTTAATACATTTTGAACATCATAAAAACATATGAACATATAAAGATGTCGTTATAAAATAAGCACATAGATATAATCTTACTACCAGAAGTTTATATACTAACACTGGTACAGTAAGCTAATATATTGGAAAATACACACCACATGCAAACACATGTATATTAAAATAAAAGTATTTATCTTTAAATATGCCTATTACTGAAAAATCACAAAACTTGATCTTAGCTAATGTCTTTGTGCCTCAGTTTTATAATTAACAAATTAGGTGATAGGGATCTATCCCATCAATTTACAAGCATAAAAGAAAGTCATGATGTTCTAAGATCTTTTCACTAGAGACTGATATAGAGTAATGACCATTCACATATGTTCTTTCAAATGAAATAAGTCATAAATCTGACATATATTTTTCAAATAGAATTGGAGTATCTTTTAAGATAAAACTGAGGTTGTTTTTCAGCTTATTTTATTTTATTTTATTTTAATGTGTATTCTATGTGCATATATATCTGCTTGCCTGAAGAGGGCATCAGATCACATTATAGTCATGAGCTACTATGTGTTGCTGGGAATTGAACTCAGGACCTCTGAAAGAGCAGCCAGAGCTCTTAACTGCTGAGCCATCTCTTGAGCCCCAAAACCAAGTTCTTATTACTGGCTACACAATATAGCTAAATAAACCAATATTTTATGAACTAACATATCTATAGACTCTGAAATAAAAAGAGAACATAGACTCTTCAAAGTGGTTCACAGTACTTTCCCAGAAATGCCGTTGTTTCTCAAATATGCAAATCTGAAGCTCCAGGTATCAGTGATGTTTTGTCTAAATAGCTTGAAGAAATGAACAGAACTGTTTTCAAGTTGTGCAAATATCCCAACTAAACAGCCACAGCTGCTTAATTTACCATTAACCAATTTGAGTTGAATACAGAAGCTATTAAGTTGGTTGAAGGTTTTATTATTTTAATTGTCAAAATTAGTTTTTAAAAGTTACAAACACTTAGGCTTGCAAGGCAACTCATCGAGTAAAGGCACTTGCTACTAAGGGTAAAGACCTGGCTGAGTCCAATTCCCTGGATCCACATTGAGAGCCTTCACTCCAACAGTTTGTCTTATGTCCTCTATACCAAGGCTGCAACATGTTCAGTCTCAATAAGGAAAGAAAGAAAGGAAGAAATAAACAAAGAAACAAAGAAAGAAACCAAAAAGAAAGAAAGAAGCAAACAAAGAAGCAAACAAAAAGGGAGAGAGGGAGGGAGGGAAGAAATGAAAATTGGAAAGTCTTTTTTAAAAAGTGATATTTCAAATACTTCTAACCCATTAAATGTTGGTATGTACAGCTAAGTACCATACTCTTTTCTGGAATTGATTTTTCTGAAAGTACTTGTAACCAAGTCAATAAAATCCTTGATGTTATTGAGCTATATTTCATTAAGGTGAATTCAGCATGTTTACTTACTAGTTTTTTCCTGTTTTTAAGAAAAAAAAAATGTAACCAAACTTATTATATTTTGGGCTTCCAAAATAATCAGCATTTATAACATAAACTAAATGATAAGTAAGTTTTAGTCTGCTATTGAACTCTTCCACATGCCCCTTATCCAGAATAGCTTGTGTGCGCGCTTGTGTGTGTGTGTATGTTCTTGTTCTTACTGTTCTTGTTGCAATCATTTGCTAGTAGCAGCAGCCAAATAACTTTGAAGTTTTAAAGTAACCTTAAAGAAAACAATTATTCATCACAATTAAATGTTAAAAGTAACAAGTAGATATAGGTTGAAAACATCAGTTGGGTTTTGACTGCTGTTCTGATTAATTGGTATTAACAAGGTAACTTCTTTCCTTCTGAAACTCTTAATAGATTCTATAAAACAAAACAAAATAAAAATACTCCTTATTCTTTTATTTTTCTATGTTTTTTGTACTCTTTAATAAATATAGAACAAAAGCCCTTGTTAGGGACATACAGATAGATGGACAGAATAACAGACAGGTGGGAGGACAGAACGACAGATGGACAAATGAACAGATGGACGGGCATAGACAAACATGCATCTCCACACAAACCAGACAGACAGTGCTAGATGGAACACATAAGAAAACCCATGGAAAACTCAAATTTAGGCTCACACTCGCTCTAAACTTTTCTAAGAGAAAGACTGTTAAATATTTGATGAGTTAACCACTGCAACCATTGCCCTAATAAAAAGATAAATTTGTGCTTTTCCAGTTGGTATCTGGCAGTGCTTGACTAAAATCTGTGTGGAGCCTATTGATAGATTCAGGAAGCATAGCACAGTCAAGTTTAAGTGATGTGTACCTTGGCACGACATGCGGTTCTTCTGGAGATAATATCCTACTGTACACATGCAAGTCCTGGTAGTTTCGGATGTTGGTAAGCAAAGCTGAGAACACCCACCATTATTTACTTGGCAAGAATTGCTGCCTGTAGACAGGGAAAATAAAACAAAGGTCAAAAAAGGAAACTAATAAAGAACATAAGAGATTTATTAGGTATCAATCATGAGAACAAATACCTATGCCATTTGTTTCTAAATATAGTTGATTTGTGTGGAATACGACAGCTCAGTCTTCCAAATAAGTTAAAGTGGGAGATTATGATGACTTCAAAACAATAAACTGTCCTTCAAGGTCATATTGAAAACCAAAAAAAGAAATCGTATTTTTTATAAAAAACTGTCATCAACACTTTAATTTCTGGCTTTTGTGTTTTGTTTGCTGAGATATATCTGACTATATAATGTTCAGCTTGACTAGAACCCATGACTGTCGTAACTTAGCTTCTCAAATAAAGGTTTTCAGGGTATATGCTATTATGCTATGCTCTTAGGCACCTTAAAAATGTTGTAAGATAACAGAAAAGGGACAATGTTTCCTTTCTGATTCAGATGTAGCTTCACCTCTAAAAATACAAAACAGATGCATGCATACATGTTTTTAAATTTATTTTTAAAGGCAAAGAAATTATTTTCTGCATTTTATGAACATAATTATCCCAAAATACATTTAAATGTACCCAAAAGAATCATATAATTTATTGGCATGTTAATTTTCCCCATTGCTCATTACTATATGGTGACAATGACAAATATTCGTCAGGTAATCCCAGGTTGAAATCCTATACACATCTTCCACTGAGTTCATGAAGCCCAATGGGCTTATTAAATCCATAGTATACCATTAAGTAATTTACATTCTTCCCTGTAAGTTCATTAAATAGCCCATTTTTTCAGCATTTTTATTGATCTAGGGCAATGTGCAATGTTATTTAAAGGGCTTGAGCTCTGCTGTTAAGTTCAGTAAATCCAATGATCCTCTCAAAGTACTCTGAGACATGTATCAGTAGGACTGTACGGGACATACTAAATGCCAACCCACTTCGTTATTTCTCATCTTCTAAATATAAGACAGTTGATCAGAATTTAATTGTTCAATAGAATCTGTCACTATCCTTGTCATTTTGAAGTGTGAAATATTTTCCATTTGGGAGATTGCCTATCAGGAGACTGAGCACATTCTCACCCCATTTTTTTTTTTACCAATAGCTCAGCAATATTGAAGTAACTTGAAGTTTTAAAGGAATTCTATGTATCTCTTATGTGAGCTAGAAAAGGCAGAAGACTCATGACCCACATTCTCAAGGTGACTTAATGTGACAGTTCAGATCCCTAATGTTTTCATCAAAAAGACAACTACATTAAAAACTGTGTAGGAATTCTAAATTGACTATGTACACGCTTCATTTTATGGAAAGCATGTCGAAGCATGTTACCGTAATGCTAGTCTATATACATGTGTTTTACATGAAGTTTTTTTTTTTTTTTATTTTCCAGCTAACACTAAAGACTGAAGCCTAGGAAGAAACAGACAAGTGTATTTCAACAAAAGTTTAAGGGAATAGAACATAGAGGTGAGGGAGATGAAAAAGTAAGAAAAATAGGTCAATAAGAAAAAGAATATGTGAATGTAAGATAATATGAGAAATTACATTGATATTAGTCAAAGGATGGGAAAAGCAGAGAACAGAACAGCAACTAACAGAGTGTTGTGCAATTATGATGCAGGCAATAAAGTTTATACTTATTTGTTCATAAATAAAATCCATATACTTTAACACACTAGTACAATAAAAACATATATTTCACATGTAATCTCTATGGAAAGAAAATATAGAAAATAATAATGTAATCAGTCATATTTAAAGTATTTCCTTTAGTATATAAAGACACAAATAGTTAGTAATGGTCTTAATTTTAAGTAGTCATTTTTGTAGTAATTATTTAGTTAAAAGTAGTAGTTTGAATTAATGTTTGTAGTAAGATTGATGTTCACAACTCATACCCCAAATGACAAGTGGAGCTGCAAAGTCCATCTGACAAAAAAAAAAAAAAAAAAAAAAAAAAAAAAAAAAAAAAAAAAAAAACCTCAACTCTCCAGTGATCTGTGTCAAAAATGACAAATGAGGCAGTTAATTGTAGTTTGAAATCCAAGGAGGTAATAATGTTAACACCTTAAAGAGCCCTAAATTGCTCATATTTCATTCTAATGAAGCTTTCAAGCTACCGACAGTGATTCTGTTAATGGCGTTGTCTTTCAAACAGATGGTTTTATCAGCATTTTCCAGTGAGAACAGTGTAGTTATAGGGTACCACTGGATCTAAATGTTAAAGTTCGCATTGGAGACTTTTGTAGTGCATATGTTACCCAGTGCCACATACAGAGTCAATTCTTCTGGGTACCAGAAGTGTAGCTAATAAAAGTAGAATCAAGAATCATCCCACCCCCATGAAAACATTATCAGAACCACTATCTACAAAATTGAAAGGTAGTTTTACAAGACGTGTATGTTGCTCATGTCTTGAAAGGCCAATGTAATTTTACCTGTAGGCACCTTGTTTGGAATTTCCTCTTTCTCTCCCTTTGTTTCTCTGAGTGCTGTACTTTCTAGTGTTGTATTTCAATATATCTCAGAAATATGTTCATTTGTATATTATACAATAAAATTTATAGAGGTGTTGTAAATTTTATAGTTTATACATAATAAATTTATATTAAATAGACATGAAAATGTCTTACAATGTTTTATTTACTATGAGTAATTACACATAGTTATACTATAATATACATGATTTGAATACCAATAGATACTCTATTTCTTTCTTTATTATTATATATTTTTCTGTGCTGGAGATCAAATGCAAGACCTCATAAATGCTAAGCAAACATTCTACCATTGAGTTACCCTCGAGGCTTATGTTCTTTATTTAGATATACGGAATAGTGTTTAATTACTAGTGAAAAATTATTTCATTTCTCTATACAGTGGGAAAAAGAAAGAGGAAAAATGACATTAGAAAAGATGAATGAAAAGAAAAATATTCAAAGAAAAATAATTAAGTATTGTGGAAGGAATGTAGATTTGTGCATAAGAGTCATCTGTCAATTGATGTCATCTCAACAATAAAAGAATCTCAATCATTTACATTTTTAAATGATATTTTATGTTCCAAGAAAAGATAGATTTTTCTTCAAGAGCAAAAAGGAGTCTAGACCAAAATTTCAGTCTTTGAAAGGCATTGCAGGTACAATTGTTGTGTCTACTGCTAGGTAGGTGGCAGGAAATATTTCACCAGCAAGCCCTGACTGCATAAATGCTGTACTGTTCTGAAACAGTGGGCACATGGGTTCCCTTTCTTCAACCTATAGTTCTATTATTTGGTCTATATATCCCTAATGATGTGGATTAAACCTTTTCTTTCTTGTCTTAATGTTGAAATACAGTTTTGAAATTTTCGTTGAGAAGAAAAGTATCTGACAATAAGTATTTGCTTGGCAGAGACTAAAATAAGGTATATGGAATCCAATTTAAGAAAATAGTATGTATATGTAGAAAATAATTAATAGAAGTAGTGTAGAAGAAGAAAGTAACTGGAGAAGGATTTTAGGAAGTTATATCATTACTTGGAGAATGAGTTTCTTTTTTTCAGAAGAGCATTGTGCTAATGTCATGGATCCTGTAGCAAAGACTTTAAAAGGCCTAGCAGGTGCTCAGCTGCACTGGCTGGGTCTCTAACCCAATTGCCATCTGTGTCCTGAAGCATGTCCACCTATGTAAGCCATCATCGAGTTCATTTCACAGCCCACCATTTGCACAAGTGGAACAAAACCACAAATATCACCTAGAAAACATTGACACAACTGTCAAATAAAATGCAAAACGCAAAAAGCTCCTAACCCAAAACATCCAGGAAATCCAGGACACAATGAGAAGGCCTAACATGAGGATAATAGGTATAGATGATGGTGAAGATTCCCAAATTAAAGGGCCAGTAAATATCTTCAACAAAATTGTAGAGGAAAGCTTTCCTAACCTAAAGAACAAAATGTCCACAAATATACAAGAAGCCTAGAGAACTCTAAATAGACTAGACAAGAAAAGAAATACCTCACTTCACATAATAATCCAAATATCAAATATACAAAACAAAGAAAAATACTAAAAGCAAAAAAGGAAAGAATAAAGTAACTTGTAAAGCAGACCTATAACAATTACACCAGACTTCTCACCAGAGACTATAAAAGCCAGAAGATCCTGGACTGATATTATACAGACCCTAAGAGAACACAAATGCCAGCCCAGACTACTATACCCAGGAAAACTCTCAATCACTATTGATGGAGAAACCAAGATATTCCATGACAAAACCAAATTTACAAAATATCTTCCTACAAATCCAGCACTTCAAAGGATAACTGATGGAAAACTCAATACAAAAAGGAAAACTGAAACCTAGAAAAAGCAAGAAATTAATCTTCTAACAACCCTAAAAGAAGATAGCTACACAAACATAATTCCTCCTCTAATAACAAAAATAATAGGAAGCAACAATCATTTTTTCTTAATATATCTTAATATCAATGGACTCAACTCTCCAATCAAATGATGTAGACTATCCGACTAGATTCATAAATAGAACCTAGAATTTTGCTGCATAGAAGAAACACACCTCAGTGACAAAGACAGACACTACCTCAGAGTAAAAGAAGGGAAAACAATTTTCCAAGCAAATGGTTCCAAGAAACAAGCTGGAGTAGCCATTCTAATATCAAATAAAATCGACTTTCAACCAAAAGTAATCAAAAAAGATAAGGAAGGGCACTTTATACTTATCAAAGGAAAAATCTGCCAAGATTAACTCTCAATTCTAAATATCTATGCTCCAAATGCAAGGGCAAACACATACATAAAAGAAACTTTACTAAAGCTCAAAGCACACATTGCACCTCACACAATAATAGTGGGGAATTTCAACATCCCACTTTCAGCAATAGACAGAACATGGAAACAGAAACTAAACAGACACAAAATGAAATTTAAAAGTTATGAACCAAATGGATTTAATAGATATCTATAGAACATTTCATCCTAAAACTAAAGAATATGCCTTTTCCTCAGCACCACATGGTACCTTCTCCAAAACTGACAATATAATTGGTCACAAAACAGGCCTCAACAGATACAAAAAGATTGAAATAATCACTTGCATTTTATTAGATCACTGCGGACTAAGGCTGGTCTTCAATAATGACAAAAACAATGGCAAGCCCACATACATGGGGAAACTGAACAACATTCTACTCAATGATGACTTGGTCAAGGAAGAAATAAAGAAAAAAAATTAAAGACTTTTTTAGAATTTAATGAAAATGAGGACACAACATACCAAAATTTGTGGGACTCCATTCAAGCAGTGCTAAGGGGAAAACTCATAGCTCTAAGTGCCTACAAAAAGAAGCTGGAAAGAGGATACACTAACAACTTGACAGCACACCAAAAACTCTAGAACAAAAAGAAGCAAAACAATCCAGAGGAGTAGATGGCAGGAAATAATCAAACTCAGGGCTGAAATCAACCAATTAGAAAAAAATAGAACTATACAAAGAATTAATAAAAACAGAAGCTGGTTTTTTGAGAAAATATACAAGATAGATAAACCCTTAGCCAGACTAACCAGAAGGAAGAGAGACAGTATTCAAATTAATAAAATTAGAACTGAAAAGGGAGACATAATACAGAAATTGAGGAAATTAAAAAAATCATCAGATCCTACTACAAAAGCCTATATTCAACAAAACTGGAAAATCTGGATGGAATGGACAACTTTCTAGACAGATACCAGGTACCAGAGTTAAATCAGGTTCAAATAAACCATCTAAAAAGTCCCATAACCCGAAAGAAATAGCAGCAATCATTAAAAGTCTCCACACCAAATAAAGCCCAGGACCAGATGATTTTAGTGCAGAATTCTATCAGACCTTCAAGAAAGACCTAATACCAATTCTCTTCAAAATATTCCACTAAATAGAAACAACAGAAGGAACACTACCCAATTCATTCTATGAAGCCACAATCACCCTCATACCTAAACCTCACAAAGATCCAACAAAGAAAGATTGCTTCAGAGCAATCTCCTTTATGAATATCAATGCAAAATTAATCAATAAAATTATGGCAAACTGAATCCAAAACACATCAACTCAATCATCCATCATGATCAAGTAGGCTTTATCCCAGGAATGCAGGGATGGGTCAATATTCAGAAATCCATCAATGTAATCCACTATATAAACAAACTGAAAGAAAACAAACACATGATCATCTCACAAGATGCTGAGAAAACATTTGACAAAATTTGACAGCCCTTCATGGTAAAAGTCTTGGAAAGATCCTTGGAATTCAAGGATCATACCTAAACATAGTAAAAACAGTATACAGCAAGCCAGTAGCCAACATCAAACTAAATAAAGAGAAACTTGAAGCATTCCCACTAAAATCAGAAACTAGACAAGGCTGCCTACTCTCTCCCTACCTATTCAATATAGTACTGGATGTCCTAGTCAGAGCAATTAGACAACAAAAGAAAGTCAAAGGGATACAAATAGGAAAGGAAGAAGTCAAAATTTCACTGTTTGCAGATGATATGATAGTATACTTAAGTGATCTAAAACTTCCACCAGAGACCTCCTAACCTGATAAACAACTTCAGCAAAGTGGCTGGATATAAAATCAACTCAAACAAGTCAGTAGCCATCCTCTACTTGAAGGATAAACAGGCTCAGAAAGAAACTAGGGGAATGACACCCTTCACAATAGTCACAAATAATATAAAATAACTTGGTGCAAATCTAACCAAGCAAGTGAAAGATCTGTATGACAAGAACTTCAAGTCTCTGAAGAAAGAAATCGAAGAAGATCTCAGAAGATGGAAAGATTTCCCATTCTTGTGGATTGGCAGGATTAATATAGTAAAAATGGCCATCTTGCCAAAAGCAATCTACAGATTCAATGCAATCCCTATCAAAATTCCAAATCAATTCTTCATTGAGATAGAAAGAGCAATTTTCAAATTCATTTGGAATAACAAAAAACCCAGGATAGATAGAACTATTCTCAACAATAATCGAATTTCTGGGGGAATCACCATTCCTGACCTCAAGCTGTACTACAGAGCAATAGGGATAAAAACTCTATTGGTACAGAGACAGGCAGGAAGATCAATGGAATAGAATTGAAGACTCGGTAATGAACCACACACCTATGGTCACTTGATCTTTGACAAAGGAGCTAAAATTGTCCAGTGGAAAAAGTACAGCATTTTCAACAAATGGTGCTGATTCAACTGGAGGTCAGCATGTAGAAGTATGTAAATCAATCCATTCTTATTCTTGTGCAAAGCTCAAGTCCAAGTGGATAAAGGACCTTCACATAAAACCAGATACACAGAAACTAATAGAAGAGAAGGTGGGGAAGACCCTCAAATGCCTAGGCACACGGAAAAATTCCTATAGAGAACACCAATGGCTTATGCTCTAAGATCAAAAATTGACAAATGAGACATCATAAAATTGCAA